>NW_027104293.1:1000563-1006328 GCF_902728285.1 Clytia hemisphaerica | reverse complement strand
TTTTACCTAAAAATGACAAAAGAGAAATTCCCCAAATATTTCAGCCAAGATAAATTTTCCAGAAAAAAACGGCTTTAGCCACTTTTTAGAGAACCTTGTCCTCTGTCTTTTACTTTTCAGAATACTTGAACTTCTGATTTAAAACCGTGGTCAGATTTATACTTATACTCATCGACCTCATACTTTAAGTAGGGGGGGTCCAAAATTACACTTTTTGAGTTTAACCATTTTTTTTTTAATTAATTTTTCATGCTGATTCCGAATTTGAAATCCGTTTTTCTATATCTCTTACCCCTGGGCGGCTACCGGAGACCCTTTTTTCGGAAAACCGCCCAAAACCGCTAAAAGTCAATTTTTTTGAAATTTTCCATTTTGAATAGCTTTCTAGTGATGTTTTTTAAATCAGTTTTTCATGCTGATTCCGAATCTGAAATTCATTTTGTCATAGCCGTCACCCAAGGAAAATTTATAATTTGAAAATCTTTGAATTTGAATGAACTTTGAATGAAAAATTTAATGATAACAACTTGTTTTAGATCAGATTTTCATGCTGATTCCGAATTTCAAATCAGTTTTTGCATATCTCATACCTATGGCCTGCTACGGGGCCGGCTGCATGAGGTTCCTTATTCAGAAAATATCGCAAAAATGTACTGAAAAAAATATTTTTGAAGGAGATTCTTGTACTTGGATTCCATTTATCAAAACATCTGGTTACACATTCCTTGTTACAAAGAGTTTTGAGTACTTTATGCAATGATCCAACCCCATGGACTGGGATGCTTTTAATTTGTCTGCTTAGAATATAATCAAAGATGTAAAAATCAAATTGTTAAAAATATCTTGAGCTAGTAAACTTCTTCCAAATGCAATGATTGTCCGCATTGGACATTCAAAAGTTGATATTGGGTTTAACAAGCCGTATATCATTGTTTGAAAGGTTAAGTTACAATGAAAATCATAGGGATATATAGACCTTATTATACCGAATAGATAGAATCTAAAAATCCTACATTCGAATAGTTGTTTATTGAACCAATCGAAAGGCACTATTGTTTTATCCATCCCTTAAATACTTGCTTGAATAGATTTGAAGAAGTAAGGGTAACGCTTTTTACAAATAAATCAGACCTTAAGGTAATTACAATATTATTAAGGACTTCCACAAAATGGATGAAAAAACTAAATTTGGCGGGAATTTAATTTGGCGTTTGCTGAAAAATGTATCCTTAAAATGGCGTAAAAACAGCAAAAAAAAAATGCAAAAACACCTTATAAAAGAGATAAAATTTTCAAAAAGTTTAATTTGGCGGATGGCGGAAAAAATAAATTTTGGCGGGAACTTAATTTGGCTAGTCTAGCAAGCTAGACGACTAATTCATACATAGTAGAAATAAAGCAAAAAGTAATAAAGGGAACAATTTTAGTCGTCTAGAAACCTTTGTGCACAAACTCCAAATAAAAGAAAAGTGTCAATATTTGCAATTATATTTTTTTGCCGCTCAAAATAATTATTGAGAAAAACATGTGTGTGGATTTGTGTATTGAAAGTTTTTCATTTGAGTCGATTTCGTTTTGGGAGTTTGTTATTGCTTGATAAATTGTTTTCTCGCTACGCAAGTTTCTGCGTAGCTAGCCCCTGTATCTATACGGCTGGAACACCGGATTCTTCCAGTCGTTTATACAAACTAAATCCCGTTTTATTATTACTAGTACATAGCTTACACTAACATGCCACCGCAGCAATATAATATTTAAAGAATTCTATAATAAATTGTATAATCATAACAATGTCAATTGCAAGATTATAAGAAATGCATGGGGACAAAAAAATAGTAAGTAACTACACGTTTGGTTAAACGAAGAAATAAAAGATTTTCTTTTTTCCTGAAAATAATAACAATAACACTCCATCTAAATAAATAAAAACGATGGCCTAGTTATAATTAAGGTTTCGACGAAGACATGAAAAAATCTAATTAAAAAGAAATGACTCTTATGTTTTGCAAGCTAAAGTGTATTCCACTTAAATTGGCATTCATTTTTGCTATCATGTGGAAACCATATCAGAGTAATTAGACTACTCGAGTACCTAATAAACGTACAGTAGCGAATAAACGTACAGGGTCGAAAATGGAGGCATGCAAACCTAATTGAAGGATCTTTTTAATGAGGTTAGGGGGTAAATATTGGGTAATTTGCTTTCTTTTGACGAGTAGAACAAACCTCAAAAGTCAAAGATGGATATTTATCATTAGAAACAAAAGTAGGCACTTGAAAGTGAGGAAAATTTTTGTTAAAATTAATAAACGTACATGTACGTTTATGAGAGTATCTTCCTTGAGAGTGGTTTGTACATGGTAGCAAAACAAACCTCCAATTTACATGGAATAGATTTTAAATGTAAGACGGGTTCAAGAAACGAGCTTGTCGGAACAGGTTGACGAGATAAAGCTTTTAATGCTTTAAAGATTGAAACATAAAAAATAATCAGGAATAATTAATTGATTTGATTATTGATTGATTTAATTACTGATTGATTGATTGATTGATTCTCTATTGCTACTTTGCCTAATAAACAATAGTCAAGAGGATACTGCGGATAAAATTTATCAAAAAGTTCTGCGCCATCTTAAATAGGGCGAAATAGAAACCAATCCTAGCTAAGGCCCGGACTCCACTTGCCTACGCTTTGATTGTACTTCTCAAGCAAAATCTTTTATGTTGTTGGTCAAAAGAAAAATAAAGATATGCTATTGTGGTCCATTCAGACGTACAGTCGAGAAAAGTTGAAATGCGCCTAATTTTTTTTAAAGTGCATAGTACTTTTTCATGATGCAATCTTTTCTCCAAACTAAAAGCTGATTGAATCTATTAAGATGATCGCAGCGCAGACAATGAAGAGATGTGCCTTCAGGAAGCTAGACTTTTTGAGTTTATAGCTATATACTTTCACTTTATGGTGTTTCTGTATGACTGTCTGTGTGCCTAGTCTAACCACCGTTAAATGCCTTCGGGAAGGTCACTCCTAACTTGGAAAGCCAGAATTGGAGCTATTTCACCAAACTACTGGAGCGCAAGTTATTACGTAGGCTATCACAACTGAAAAAGTTGAATGTATGCGCCTATACAAACTTTTTTCAGGTTTTCCAAATAGATTTACCACACTGAAACTGAACAAACAGTGAAAACACTCTAAGTGAGGTAAATCTATTTTGAAGACCAAAAAAAAAGTTTGTTTACATCGATTCACATTCAATTTTGGATTCATATGCTATATTCTACTTTTTTGTACTTTGCCGGTATCTTGTTTTACCGAGTTAAGAAAGATATTCCCGAGTTACGACCATATAATGGTCTTTAAAGCTTAAGAAGCTCTATAAACATAAAGGTAGTTATTAATAAAAATAACAGACAATATAAATTACAGTTTGATAAGTTTGAACAAAATATCAACAAAATGTACATTTGAAAACTTGAGCAAATTTTCTTTAAAGATTCCCGAAAAAGAATTGAAATCATTGCTGAAATGAACTTCTGACTAAATTTACAGTATTTATTCAGTTTTAAAGACAAGAAACAAAATTAGACATACAAAACACTTTTTCCATTCAATGAATCGAATCAGCTCATCATCATAACCAGTCTGCCATTTTGTTGTTTTGATTTGCAAAAAAAGTATATTGTAATCCTTGTTATGGTGTAATTATATACTTTTTCTATAATTTGCATTTATAACACTCGCTTCAGCTTTTCAATCCTAAATCAAAACTAATGAAATGCAATATATAATAATGGTAATAGCATATAACGTAATATGAAAATGTGTATAACATTTACCGCTGTATAATTTACCGCCATATTTTTGCGGAACACTTAATTGGCCGGAACATACAATACGAACAAACGCGCGCAAAGATTCGAGATTCCTGTCCAATATCCTTGCGTGAAGCTATGAAGGCCTCCTCACTCGCTACGCTCGTTGCGGGGGCAATTAGTATTACACGCATTATAAACGACTCCAGTCTAAATTTGGCGGATTCTGGCCAAATCCGCCAAATCCGCCAAATTTTCTTTCCGCCAAAATTTCTTCCTTTAAGGTAATTACAATATTATCGGTGTCAATTATTAAGGACTTCCACAAAATATGACTATCCGTTCAAACAAGGGTTCTTTGAGAAGTTAATTAGAAAAAAGTTTTGAGAAATTAAATCATCTTGTGAACTTCTAAGTAGTAAAACACCCATCCTTTCCAGGGAGATAACCATGTAAATGCTTTCATATTGGTCCATTTGTTTGGAAGTTACTTTTTAGGAATAGGTTATATTTCTTAAACATTGGTATCTTTCAATAGATTCACTATAAACCTGTTCTTATATGACTTGTTTGAATTAAAATTATTTGAAAAATTCCATATATTAGCTATCTGTATAGCCAAGTGATTTTAATTTTAACTCACCCCTTACTCTTAGGTTCCAAATAAACGGGGGGGTTCAAATAAACGGGGACGTTCTAGATTCTAATAAACGGGGGGGACCTAATTGCCGGGGGGGCTGGAAAATGTACTTCTGAAACCCAAAAATAAGGTAAAAATAGGCTAAAATCAGGCTATTTAGAGAAAAACAAGACGACTTGAAGTCGAAAATTTCGCCTAAAGTGGGAAAAAACAAGAAGTAGAGATGGAAGCTAATCTGAAGTCTACTTTACATCGAGCCTTGATGAAACAATTTTATATGAACAACGAGGCTCAAAATCGCTAAAAAGATAAGATCAATTTACGAACAATGGTTGTTTAATTCTTAAGAACTAATAACCGAAGGGCATATCACCATCTATAAAGAGTTATTAATTTGATTCTTATAGAGTATATGCATATAAGAAAAATAACTTATCAGAGAAAACTTCGTCGGGGAAAAGTGACGAAGTTTTGGCCAAGTGAGGAATATTTTTCCCCGACGAAAATTTACCCTGGCCTTAATGCGTTTACCAACTACCAGCAAGTGACGAATATTTTTCCGCGACGAAGTTTTCCCCGATAAGGTAAATATGTTTATATTGTGCGCCATCCCTTGATTACTTTGTAAGAACTAATTACCGAAGGCTATATTACCTTCTATCGAGAGTTATTGATTTGATTCTTATAAAGTATATGCTTATAAGAAAATAGATATGCTCGCATTGCGCGCCATCCCTTGTTTACTATGTAAGAACTAATACCGAAAGGTATATCACCGTTTATCAAGAGTTGTCGATTTGATTCTTATAAAGTATATGCTTATAAGAAAAATAAATATGCTCATATTGTGCGCCATCCCTTGTTTACTTTGTAAGAACTAATTACTGAAGGGTATATCACCGTTTATCAAGAGTTATCGATTTGATTTTTATAAAGTATATGCTTATAAGAAAAATAAATATGCTCATATTGTGCGCCATCCCTTGTTTACTTTGTAAGAACTAGTATTACCGAAGGGTATATCACCGTTTATCAAGAGTTATCGATTTGATTCTTATAAAGTATATGCTTATAAGAAAAATAAATATGCTCATATTGTGTGCCATCCCTTGTTTACTTTGTAAGAACTAATTACTGAAGGGTATATCACCGTTTATCAAGAGTTATCGATTTGATTTATAAAGTATATGCTTATAAGAAAAATAAATATGCTCATATTGTGCGCCATCCCTTGTTTACTTTGTAAGAACTAATATTACCGAAGGGTATATCACCGTTTATCAAGAGTTATCGATTTGATTCTTATAAA
>NW_027104293.1:163301-280167 GCF_902728285.1 Clytia hemisphaerica | reverse complement strand
AATTTCCGCCATATGCGACATCTCAAAATCAACTTTTCGCGACATCTTAAATTCATTTTTCGCGAAATCTCAAAGTCAACTTTTCGCAACATCTTAGATTCATTTTTTGCGACATCTCAAAGTCAACTTTTCGCGATGTCTCTAAATCCTTTTTTGCGACATCTCAAAGTCAAATTTTCGCGATGTCTCAAATTCATTTTTCGCGGAGTTAGGAAACAATTCTAGTCGAGAAATTGCTTGCTACTTTCGAGTCGGGAAGTTGTTAGTTTCAGTTGGGAAGTTGAAAAATTACCGGCTACCGAAAAAGAACACAAAAATACATAAAAAATACATGATTTTGAAGGTAAATATAAAACACATAATAATATCAGTCAAGAATAGAACGCCATGACAGAGACTAATTTATTTTCCGATACTCGGGGTTTCGTGCCGTTTCAGGCACTCTTCAGTCAGACTAAAAAAAAAATGGTGGATTCCAAAGAGCCTCGAATGAAAAGCTTGAAATCGCCACAAAATTCGGTGACATCATGAACTCAAAATTTGAACTGATATCAAAATGTAGACATGTCAACAAGCACACCCTCGCCTTGTTTGACAGCAAAAATCACAAATATATTTTGCGTGACGCACACCGCTTCCCATTATTCCTTAACTCTCATTTATAGCTCAAAACAATCTTATCAACGAGAGGATTTCGAAAAGTGCTGGGTCAAAAATTTACATTAAGTCAATGGGCTTTTCCAGAAAAAAACCGTGCACCCCCTGTTGAGGAGGTCCAACCTTTTGTGACCTACATCCTTGGAATTCCAGGCAATTTTAGGATCATACCCCCTTGGAATTCCGCTTATTTTTGACGGATTTTCGTCTACCCTTATGGAATTCCACTGCATTTCAAACCTTACCCCCTTGGAACGGAAATGGACCTTCTCAACAGGGGGTTCACGATTTTTTTCTGGAAAAGCCCAATCTGAAGATTGATTGATTTTGACATTATAAAATACATCGAAAAAAAACGTCATGAGTAAGATTTAAATGACGCCATTATTGAAAAATACGTACGTATACATACAACACCTGTCATTCCCTTAAACACGTGTACTGAGAGCATGGAAAGCCATTTCCACCGTCAATTCGTATCCAATTATATTTCCTGCATCAAATTGAGTATCAATATAACTCTTGATTAAATTTACCTTAGAACCATTGTATTTTATATAATACCATCAAAATTTTTATTAAAAAGTGTCAATTCCAAAATGTTAAAATAACGAAAGAAAGTGTCATTATTTTTCTAGCTCTATAAGCTATCTAAATATCCTATTTTTTTTAGGCTAAAATGACTGTCAACATCTTATTATAAGTCTGTCTGATCATCATTTTTCGGGGAATTTGTTTAACAATCGTTGTATTTAAACATTTTGTCAATATTTTTATAAAACGTGTCATGTTGTCAGTCAATAACGATGACATAGCAGTACTATTTATTTTGGTTTTGCTAGCCAGCACCTTACCATTGTCAGGGTCTTAAAAGCTAATAATATGTTTGGTACTGGCTAGTTTGAAATTTTTACTTTTGAGCTTTTGAGAAACTTTCGGTTGCAGTAGACTTCGTAACTTCTGAACTCGAAAAATACCCTGCCTCTTTTTCGCGACATCTCAAAGTCAACTTTTTGCGATGTTTAAGTCCTTCTTTTGGACCAACCTCGGTGGAGGTCCTATAAATTAACCCATGTTCGTAAGAACATCCTAAGTTTTTTAAGATTGGCATGTTTTTAACTTTTTGATTTTTAAGCCTAAAATGTTCTTAACATGTTCCTATTAATTTTCGTCATTTTTTGGGGATCATTGTCTATTTTCCTATGAAATTCGATGTTCTAGAGTCTCCAAAGCCTTAAAATTTTCTTAACTTGATCTTTACATTTTGGTCATCCAAGCCTTATGTTCTTATATAGTTTGTTCTTATAAAAAAGCGTGTATTAAAAATTTTTAAATAAAAATCCAAAACTTTCAGTCTTTAAATTTAATATTTATTTAAACTGTCCCGATCGCGCGGACGACGAGCAAAAGCGAGCACCACTTTAACGCGCGCGCGAAGAAAATACCCTTTTGAGATACTGTAGAGACATCGCTAAAAGATGAATATCTGAATATGAGACGTCAAGAAAAGTTGAAATTGAGACTTCGCGAAAAGTTGACTTTGAGATGACACGGAAAATTGACTTTGAGATGTCGAGAAAAGTTGATTTTGAGATGTCACGGAAAATTGACTTTGAGATGTCGAGAAAAAAGTTGACTTTGAGACATCACGAAAAGCTTAACATAATGGCAAAAATTGCTATCCCCCTGAAAATAATAAAATGATATATGGCACGTCATAGCTAAGCCCTCTTTAAACCAGACGAAAGAGTGCAATTTTATAAAGGTTTCTTTTTCTTTAAGAACAAGCTATATAAGAACATAATGCTTCTATGGCCAAAGAATAATCTACATTTTCTTGGAAATTGCACAAAAATACTCACAAAATTGTGAAATCAGTAACATTTAAGAATAATTTCAGCGCTAAAATACATGAACATGCGATTTATTAATAAAAAAAAGCTTGTCAATTTCTTTCATGTCTCTCTCTCTCTTTAGGTGATCCAGAAATGCTTTACGAATCAGTTCACTCAAAAATTTTCTTGCTGCCGGAAGATTTTCATTTATACCCAGCTCACGATTATAAAGGTATGGCAAAAGACTTATGGGGCTTTTTTTGTCACTAATCTCTTAACAGTTACTTTATGTTTTGAATTCTGGAATTAAACTTATATGTCTTATATACCCTGAGTATCAGAGGTTAAGTTTTCAAAGAATATATTAACCTCTGAAGACCAATAATAAAATTTTTATCGCGCATGTGTCAATCTAATCAATGTAGAAGAAATCAAAGTTAATTGAATCGAAATAATTGACAGACTTTATGTTATGATTCTCTATCACTGACTCTTTTTACAAAGCATTAATGACTTTTTAAGTTTTCAACGACGGGAATAAAAATATCAACTTTGAACTTCATCCAAGATCTTGGATGGTCGTCATGGTTACTTTTGTCTTCGTTGATTGCGCGCTGAATAGAATCTCGATTCGTCGGCACAGCGTCAATATATGATTTTGACCTGTGCTATTCACGGTATGTCTTATATGTTTTAAAAACCCGGAGGGGGGATACTTAGGCAAATGGAGAGTACGGTATGTGCCACCCTTTAGGGTACCTTTTTTGGAAAGTCAAATTTCAGTCCCACTAAGGGTCGGAAAAATAGGAAAATTTCAACTTTTTACCCCCGGAAAGATCGATATTTGGTCAGAAACGGTCAAATTAGTCCCGCCAAGGGTCGTCAAATTCCCAAAATTTTCCTTTGTTTTTTCCTTTTTAGTTCCGGTAAGGGTTCAAAGATAGGTCAGGCGGCACCCCCTGTCAGCTCGCAACCCTAGTACCCCCGGGTTTAAAAATCAGAACGTTGTTGTGCTCCTACTTTGACATCTTTTTCAACCATTCTCTAAAAACTGAAAGATCTTTTCGCTACTTGAAGATTTTTATTTACATGTTTTTTTATAAAAGCAAATGTCAGTTCCTATATGAGGCTTACATTATGCTTAGCATTCTATTGCTCTCAGACAATAGAACCATTGTTGTTTAGGTACAAAAAACTGAGCCTACGTATGCTTATAAACGTTATAAGGCCCCCTCCCCCAGCGGTTTGCGTGAATGTGTGAATGGGCATTTTCGGTTGCGTGAATGCGTGAAAATTGGGAAAAAAAATACGTGAATGCGTGAATTGAAAACATTTTCGTGAAAATTCACTTTTTGATTGCGTGAATACTTGAATTTTCCCTTTTTTCCACCGATCATGTACAGTTTTCCCAATTTTCAATGTTTTCCCCAATTTTTCCCGAAAATTTTCCAATTTCCTGCAAAATCGGGTTATTGCGTGAAACTCGAGGAATATTTGCGTAAATGCGTGAATTTCGAAAAATTTGCGTGATTGCGTGAATCGAGGGTCCGCTTGGGGGGGGGGCTCTTATAAAAGCTTATAAAAGAAAAAAAAAACATGTATATCCAGCTCATGATTGGGCTTTTCCAGAAAAAAAACGTGCACCCCCTGTTGAGGAGGTCCAACGTTTTGTGACCTACCCCCTTGGAATTCCAGGCAATTTTAGGATCATACCCCTCTGGAATTCCGAATTTTTACAAATTTTCAATCATTACCCCTTTGGAATTCCGCTTATTTTTGACGGATTTTCGTCTACCCCTATGGAATTCCACTGCATTTCAAACCTTACCCCCTTGGAACAGAAATGGACCTCCTCAACAGGGGGTGCACAATTTTTTTCTGGAAAAGCCCATTATAAAAGTAGGAAAATTACTTTTGAGAAAAAAGGGTTATGGTATTTACCTTGTTTATTTACCTTTTTTTCTCCAATCTTTTGGCAGACAATGACATCATCACCCTCATCAGTTACCCTTGTCAACATCATTAACATAACGTTTATAAAATGGTGGGTTGTGAATATGAATGATGTCATTTTCGAGTTTGGTAAGGTAGATGTTAGCAAGATGTTTCATTTTTCAATCTAACTTCTACCAACAATCAGATGGATGCACCATGGGTAGACCCTTATCAGTTACCCTTGCCAACATCTAGCTTACCAAACTCGACAGCATTCATATTCACAACCCATATTCACCATTAATTACAGTATTTCCCGATGTCTGATTAACGCACTCACCCCTCTGTTTAGTGATTTTTCTATTTCCGTAAACTCCCCCCTCCCCGTCAGACCATATCAAAACACCCCCTACATGTTATTTATAAGAACAAACTATATAAGAAAATAAGGCCTCGATGGCCAAAATATTAAGAACAAGTTAATAACTTTTAAGTCTTTGCGAACTCTATAGAACACCAAATTTCAAAAAAAAATTGACAAAAATACTCAAAAATTGCAAAAGTAAAAACATGTTAAAAACATTTTTAGGCTTAAAACTCAAAAAGTTATGAACATCCCAAGGAGGCTTTGGATGTTCTTATGAAAAAAAACGTGTATTTACTAACTTTTCGAAACTAAGACGGAAACCGTCAAAAGAAAAGTCCTTTTTTCTGCTCTAAATTGCTCGACTAAATTTACTTTAGTTTTGAGTATTCGTGATATTTCATTACGTAAGTGATGGTAAATTTTGAAAATACTTTTCTTGAACTTTGTGCGAGCAAAAACTAGGGTGTGTCTGTAAATAACATTACACGCTTTTTTTATAAGAATACACTTTATTAAGAATGTCCATAATGAAAATGGCTAAAAAATCAAGAATGATGCTAAGAATATCACCATCATGGAATTTTGCTACTCAAGCTAAGAATGCCATTTTAAAGCGTTTTCATTTATAAATTGTCAATTACCCCACAAAAGGCTCTCTCCTTATTTCACAGAAATGCCATTTTATGCTTGAGACGTATATACTAAATGTTAAAATCTAGTCTGAATTAGGATTTTAACCTAAGAATGCTATAAGAATATTTTAGGATGATTTTCCCCAAAAAAAGTTAAAAATACACGCTGTAAATCCATTTCATCATGGATATTCTTAACTTTTTTGTGAAAATCATCCTAAAGTATTCTTTACAGTATTCTTAGGTCAGGATCCTAATTCAGACTAGATTTCACATTTAGTACATACATCTCAAAATTCCATGATGGTGATATTCTTAGCATATTCTTAATATTTTGGCCATTTTCATCATGAACATTCTTATAAAGTGTTTTTCGTACCTTGGAGAATTTCCCTTTTCTTCAAATATCACGACCTTGATTGGAGTGGCGCTGTGGGAAAATTTTTCTGGGGCCAAAGTCAATTTTTTTAAATGTCCAAAATGATGAAATGAAACCCCCAATTTTCCAAAGTGGTGCCCCACCCACCAGTCTCAAAACTTTTACTTATTCATTTGCCTAGGCATAATGAGGAAGGGAATATTTAGTGGATAAGAGTAGATATATTTTTGATGTATGGAAAAGGGATAAACAGGCCCCACCATGACTAGAAAATCGACTGCCAAGACGCCCTAAATCACTAAATAAAAATAGACAAATTTGATACTTGCTAGAGCGAAAAGAAACTTAAAGAAACAATGTGTAATACGAGCGATGCGAGCAAAAAAGTTGATGTTTTATAATTTTCAATTGTTGTCAGCAAATTGGTCTTGGGGCGCAGTTAGATTTTCATTTAATAATGCTATATTGCCGTACACAAAAAAACTAGTAAATTAGCTAGATTGCAAAGAAGTTACCAGTTAACTGTATTGCGATATCAAATCGGGCGAAAAAAATTGCAAGCATTTTAAAATTTATCCCAGTAAAATTGGTCCTTGGGCGCAGTTTAAGGCGCATAAAGTATGATTTTTAAGATTGAAGCGTTCAAAAAAATCTCTTTTCGCGCCCCTTGCTCTTCGGCGCCCCTTCAAAAAAGCTCAGCTACCCCCCTGCCAAAACACCACTGCTTGACTGTAGTGGTTTATATAAGATATTTGTGGACCGTAGACCGTTAACCGTTAACAAGAGACAAGATTATAAAAAAACTAGCCTGTAAAATAGTTCACGGTTTGGATATCCAGGCTAGGCTAGAGGTTGATAAAATCAATAAATTTCTGAGCTTTTTCATGACCCACAGTTCAGGCGATTCTCGGACGAGAAATTTATACACGATTATAAACGATCCCTTATATTTAAACTAAAACATATCAATCTTATACAATTGGTGTCTCAGCTTTTTCTGGTATTTCCAAAAAAGGGTTTTTCCTCAGTGAAAACAAAGCAAAAAAATAGCTTTGATCTTTCAGCTGATAAAAAGGGTGTTGGAATTAAATCAGAGATGTCGACATTAGACCAAGTTACGGTACAATCGGTGATTCAGCTTTGTCTGGTATTTCCATACTATAAGGCGATACAATTTTCCAATCTACATAGTTATGGGCTACCCCTTGCCATGCGTACGTATTCACAGGCGAGAATGTTCTATCTAGAAGCCTCCTAGTGTCAGGTGTTCTTGTACGCGCATATTTTGAATCACTAAAGCGGGAACATAAACTGTTGGTATCTTTATTTGTTAGTTTCTTGTTTCTCTCTATACTCCAGGGGAACAAGGCGGGTTCGTGGAGGTCAAAATTCTTGCTACGTTACAAATTAAATAATTAATATGGAAGTTTGAATCACTGATTGAGAAAGGATTTTTCCTCAGTGACTACAAAGCAAAAAAATAGCTTGGATCTTTCTCTCAATTCCAGCTGATAAAAAGGGTGTTGGAATTAGATCAGAGATGTCGACATTAGACCAAGTTAAGGTACAATCGGTGATTCAGCTTTGTTTGGTATTTCCATACTATAAGGCGATACAATTTTCCAATCTGCATAGTTATGGGCTACCCCTTGCCATGCGTACGTATTCACAGGCGAGAATGTTCTATCTAGAAGCCTCCTAGTGTCAGGTGTTCTTGTACGCGCATATTTTGAATCACTAAAGCGGGAACATAAACTGTTGGTATCTTTATTTGTTAGTTTCTTGTTTCTCTCTATACTCCAGGGGAATAAGGCGGGTTCATGGAGGTCAAAATTCTTGCTACGTTACAAATTAAATAATTAATATGGAAGTTTGAATCACTGATTGAGAAAGGATTTTTCCTCAGTGACTACAAAGCAAAAAAATAGCTTTGATATCTTTCTATCAATTTCAGCTGATAAAAAGGGTGTCGGAATTAGTTCAGAGATGTCGATATTAGACCAAGTTACGGTACAATCGGTGATTCAGCTTTGTCTGGTATTTCCATACTATAAGGCGACACAATTTTCCAATCTACATAGTTATGAGCAACCCCTTGCCATGCGTACGTATTCACAGGCGAGAATGTTCTATCTAAAAGCCTCCTAGTATCAGGTGTTCTTGTACGCGCATATTTTGGATCACTAAGACGGGAACATAAACTGTTGATATCTTTGTTTGTTAGTTTCTTGTTTCTCTCTATATGTACTTTTCTGTTGATTTCACGTTCTTTCTTATGCTTTGGGGTAGACATTCGATTTAAAAAATTCTCCATTTCTCCAAGCGTTTTTTGTGTGCCTCGGGCGGGTGTGGGCGAAGGGTGTCGATTCAAGGGGCGTGATACTCGAAGGTTTATTCGATTCAATTCATCTTCGCATTTTATCGAGTTATTGTTCGATGATTTAATCGAATCGTATCCGATAGATGTTTGCTGATGACGACTTAATCTATTCGAGATATCGATCAGTTCATCTTTCCGATATTTCCGTTTGTTTGTTTCAACCGAATGGTTTTGATTATCGATTTTGTATCGGGTAGAATGCATGTTATAGACACCCTGTTTGGGGCGTGATAATCGATTGATTTGCGTTAAATTCATCTTTTTATTATTTCTTTACTTCTATCTACTACTAAAAGGAGAGAAGGAATGAGCATACATTCTGGGACATTAGCATCTCAACTTTTTTTAGGAAAATCATCCTAAAATATTCTTACAGCATTCTAAGGTTAGGATACTAATTCAGACTAGATTTAACATTTAGTACATACGTCTCAAGCATAAGCATAAAATGGCATTTTTGTGAAAGGAGTGAGCCTTACTTAGGCGTAATTGACAATTTATATTTAAAAATATTCTAAAAATGCCATTCTTAGCTTGAATAGCAAAATTCCATGATGGTGATATACTTAGCATTATTCTTAATTTTTTGGCCATTCTCATCATGGACATTCTTATAAAGTGTATTCTTATGAAAAGCGTGTATGCAGAAAATAATGTTGAAGGGACAAAGTCTAATTTATATAAACTGATATTATCCCGTTACGAGATTATTATAAATTTATACTACACCAATGTTACTGTATTACAAACTATATAAGAACATAAGCTTCTATGGCCAAAATGTTAAGAACAAGTTAAGAACATTTTAAGGCTTTGTTGACTCTAAAACACCTGATTTCTTAGGAAAATAGACAAAAATGCTCACAAAATAGTGAAATTAAGAACATGTTAAGAACATTTTTAGACTTAAAACTAAAAAAACTAAGAACATCCAAGGCTTCAAAACTGTTGGTTGTTCTTACAAAAAAACCTTTATGGCGTCATCAAAATGGATTTTGTTAAAGCTTTTTCTTTGTCGTTAAGAAGCCATTCACAAATCAAAATATCCAATAGTTCCATTTATACTGACAGAAAAACAGAAGACAGAAAAATCGTCTGAAACGAGAAGTTTGTAAAATGTGATCTGTGGAGGAGATCCGATTTATTAAAACATGAATGGAAAGTACACTCTTCCATAATGCTCATTTTCTAAATTGCTCATCTCAATTAATCGTGTCAGTATAAATAGAACCAATGAAATAAAGTGGAAGTACTACCAAGATCGCAATCGCTCACCCGAAAGGGATAATTAGTTGGTTTAAAATATTTACCGTGAAGTGGGGTAACTTGCATCTGTGGAGAAAAAACTTGTATAGCCATCAAACGACTGACCAATCAAAGCAGCAAGATTTCAAAACAAATGAACTACACAGCTCCGCTTGCAGCTCTACTCTACCATTTTTGTTTTGATTTAATTTTGTATTTTATTAACCATAATCATTCATTTGAGGGCTATGCATGCTAGCCTCCACTGATGCAAGTTACCCAATCTCGTTGATTACAGAAACCTTCTGGGGCCTCTCCTTCTTTAGTAAAACCTTAAAGTATTTTTGTGTAACAATTTTCCAGAATCGAGATATCAAAATTTGAAATTTCTGAAAATAGGTTCTTACACGGCTCTTACGTTGAGATTAAATTCCATCCTAAAAGCCGAAAAAATGTAATTTAAATATCTCTCTAATATTTGGAAATTAGTTAAGCAAAAATATTTTGAGATTTTGCTCAGGACAATAGAAGGACATATGCCAAATATTACAAACCATCTGATTATTCCTTTAAATTCTGAAAAACTTTAAAACACCTAAAAGATTATCAATATATTTTGAACTTCATTCGTTTACCCTTCTTTACTCTCCTTATTTGCAAAAAAGATCAAGATCAAATCGAAAATCAAAAATTACAATCCAATTATTTCGATATTTTATAAATTGGCATTTTAATAGTTTTAACACTCCAGGGAATTTTAATAGCAAAAACATCTTATTATTGAGAAAACTTTGATATTTTTATTACTCTGTCAAATGATTGGCCTGAAATGATGTAATCTTTTGTATCGGCCAATAAGAATTAAGACTAGCAATAGGTCATCGTTAAAAAATCTCTGATTACCCGGGAAACAAGACAGTCGCATTATCTTTATCCCAGCTGGCACGCAACGTTGTTTCAACGTTTATCTAATGTTCACAACGTCCATTTAACGTTAGATTAACGTTGAAACAACGTTGTGTGCCAGCTGGGATACAAGATGAACGGAAATGGTATGATCGTTGAGTAGATATATTTCATTTATATACATGTTTATTTTTATAAGAACAAACTACATACACGCCTTTTTTATAACAATGGTGTTTTTTCATTTCATCATGGATATTCTTAACTTTTTGGCGAAAATCATCCAAAAATATTCTTACGGTATTCTTAGGTTAAGATCGAAATTATCGAAACCGCTTATAAATTTTGCGGCCTATTCAAGAAATTTTTTGACTTTTTCAAGACTTTTTTTTATACTTTCATTTGACATTTTGACTTTTTTCTAAGAGTTTTTGACTTTTTCTTTGACTAATTGACTTTTTTTACTTTTTGAAGAGGTGTACGATAATTTTTCGAGTGATTTACCCCTCGGATAATTGCATTGTCATGAAAATTTGCGCTCCTCCCATTTACGCTACTAAAGATATAGAACTCTCGATTGATTCTCAAGACTACATTTTTGAGTTGTAGATTAATGATTTGCCTGAGCTCTCAAAATTTTGAGTTTGAATAGAATTCGTTAAATTTATTTTGGGAAAGTATCCTTTTTTACGTTCACTATTACGCTATATTTGATATTTTAGCCAAGTAAACAAGGACTTTTAAAAACAGTCTTTCGATTGTTTTCACGGGGTCCACAAACCGACCGCTAGTCTATCCATGAATTGTACAGATCATTTGAAGGAGCGGGGTTTCGAACTTCGATTTTCTGGTTTGCCACGCTGACCCATTTGACCACTTGTTCATCGCTCCCACAGATCTGTAAAGCCCGAAGGGCTAGATTTGCGGCCTTTATCGAAAAGTATAGCAAGTTTTGGTAGGATTTCCTACCAAAGAAATCACGTGACAACAAGCAATTTCACTGGTTTGGGAGATGCGAAATAGCGTTTGCCGCCTAATTTTTTTGATCTCGCGCTCTGAAAACAATTAAACTGCTAGATCCTATCCATCGGCACGAAATAAAAAAAAAATTTTGCTTCACTTTTTTTTGCTGGAGAAAGCTTAAAGTTGCCTATCTAGCCCTTCGGGCTTTACAGATACCTGTGATCGCTCCTGCTTTATACAATAAAAATGGGGCTCATTGAGGTGCAAAGAAGAACTTGTCCTTGTGTACTGTTGTGCCATTCTTTCTGGGGTGTGATAAGAGACTTTGAGGTTTTTTAGTGATCCTGATTAGTTTAATATGATGTAATCTTTCTTTGTTGTTGACCAATAAGAACCTTTTATTTCCCATCAGGACATCACGTGACCACAGTCGCCGAAGAAAAATCTTTGAATCCTCGATTGACCAAAACAAAAGAAGAATTTGTTCAACTTATGAAAAACCTTGGTCTCGCCTACCCGAAAAAGATTGGTATGAAACTTGTATACTGTAAAGCTTTCTTTACTTAAGAATTGTTAGATAATGTTTTTTTAGCGCAGCTCAATCGTCGCTGCTACTGAGGATAGATTATATTGACAGATTTTGGTTGGCAAAGTTTTTGTTTTCGTTTATCAAGTGAACGTTATCTGCTCTGGGACTTCCTCTCACACGCCAAATGAAATGAGTTTCTAATGTTTCATAAAGGTCAATAGACCTGCGAAATATATTGCTATAAAAGAGTTCACTTCCAGCTCTACCCAGGCGCAATCCATGTTCCACATGAACCCGTAGCTCAATGGTAGAGCAAACGCCTGCGAATGGTCTAGTCTCACCGGATCCGTTGGCTGGTCAGAACCGAGATTCAGAACTTTTCGAGTTTCAAGCCTAAAAATGTTTTTAACATGTTCTTATTCTCAGCATTGTTTTGAGTACTTTCGTACATTTTGCTAAGAAAACAGATGTTTTAAAATCTACAAAGATTTCAAATATTCTTAACTTGTTCTTAAGATTTTGGTCACAGAAGCCTTATGTTCTTATAGAGTGTGTTCTTATAGAAAAAACGTGTAAAGCAATAATGGCTGGTCGACCGTAAAAGACTTTGGGGGAGGGGTACTAGGTTTGCGAGGTGACGGGTATGTCCAGCTAAAATCGAAAATTGACCCTCTGAGGGAAACCATCTTGATTTTTTGGGACCCTTTAGAGAATTTTTTCCCCCAAAAATCTTTGTCGACGTTTCACCAAATTCGGTCAAAACATGATGACCCTTTAAGAAGGAAATTTTCGATTTTAGTGATTTTGGAGAACCTTTCAAGGGACTTAACTTTAAGTTTGTACCTCATTGAGAGATTTTTTAAGTATGAAAAAACATGAACTTGTCACCTGCTTTCACAAGCATCCCTCAGGTTTCACAAGTTCGGCCTACATTTAACCTCGGGAGGCACATATCTCTGGACCTGTGTTTAAATATTGCGAGAAAAGGTACCCTTCTTAGGGAAAATATTTCCTAACCTTAGAGAGATTTCTCAGAAATTTTTATGGTTTTAATACCTAATAGCCGGAGGGTTTTGAATAAGCAGGGGTGGATTAAAAATGGTGGAAAATTCTCGAAAAGGAGGCTAATACAGCAGAATTAGGGCGAAATAGGGAACTTTCAAAAAAGATTTCCCGAAAATCAATAAGCGGGGGGGGGGTTGGATTAGAATATCCTTGGTAAATTTTTTTTGAAATATTAATTAGCGGGGCCCCCGGCTATTAGATAGCCGAGAGTACCTCAAAAGGGGATGGTGTTAAAGCAGTGTTCATTTTTCCTTGAAAAAAAACTGACTTTACAATTAATTTCTTGACGACCGAAGTTTGTCATGTGTGGGTAGGCCCGTCGTTACACGCTTTTTTAGAAGAATGGTGTAAATCCATTTCATCATGTATATTCTTAACTTTTTTGGTGAAATCTTCCTAAAATATTTTTACAGCATTCTTAAGTTAGGATCCTAATTCAGACTAGATTTGGCATTTAGTACATATGCGTCTCAAGTAGGAAATGGCATCTTTTTGAAAAGGAGTGAGCCTTACTTTGGGGCAATCGACAATTTATAATTGAAAGTGCTTTAAAAAATGGCATTCTTACAATCAAAGTCATAATATTTAAGAAAAAAGGGAAATTCCCACGAAATCTTTCAACCACAAACGATTTGGAAGCGCTCTAAATTAAAGTCTATTCACGATAAGTATACACTCTTTTTTCTTTTACCTATAACCTTTGAAGGAATTCTTCAATTTTTCCAAATTTGTTATCTTTGGATACCCCGAAGGGCTAGATATTGTATTGTGCTTTTGCTAAAAAGTATGCCGAGGTTAGGTAGGAAATCCTACCTAAGTAACGTGATATTACAATAGAATTTCAGCGCTTGACCAATTAGAAGTTTCGCGGGTTTTCGAAAAAATTAGCAGTAATATTTTTTGCGATATTCACTTCTTTTGCTTGGAGGAGCTTAAAGCGCTCCATCTAGCCCTTCGGGCTTTATACATCTTTATACATCTCGCGTTACAAAGATAATCCAAAAGTCTCCAATACAATTGTGTTTGTTTTTTGTTTGGATCTTGTGTACTGATAAGGAGGAAAATTTGAGATCTCTTGAGTCATCAAGTGTTACTTTTAAAAAAAGAGTACAATTTTTTGAGTTTCTCTGGGAATAAAATACCATAGCAATTTTTTGAAAACTAGGTAAACGTTGATCGTGACGTAATGTATGAAAAGGTTTATTGCAAACAAAAGAAATGATCACTTCAAAAACAACAATAGAGAAGTTATTTTCGCGTTGGTGCAATGTAACATGCTCTATCCCACCAACCTGAAACGCTTCCTCGTCTTTCCATCGACAACACTTATGGTCACTTATTAATAACATTTGTGTGTCTCACTTTTATTTGTAGAAAGAAAAATAGGGTGGAGACACGAGAAAGCGTTTCAGATTGGTGGGATGGAGCATGTTGTATTGCATCCTGAGGGGGGGGGGTACTAGGGTTGCAAGCTGACGGGGGAGTGCCGCCTTTCGACCCTCGGACCCTTACCGGGACTAAAAGGAGAAAGAAAAACGGAAAGTTTTGTGAATTTTTCGACCCTTACTGGGACAATTTAACCAATTTTGGCCAAATTTTGATCTTTCTGGGGGTAAAAAGTGGAAATCCAAAAAAGGTACCCTTAAGGACGGCACTTAGCGTACCCTCCATTTGCCTAGGCATTGCACCAACGCGAAAACAACTTCTTGTGTCCCCAAGCCTTAAACCCTTCTTTATTGAGAGAGAAGAGAAATACACGTTGGTTCTATTTGCTTGACTATCGAAAACAGCCGGCGAGGAGACCTTTTTTTCCGATGTGTTCTGAGAGTATGTTTCAGCTAGAAATTTTGATCTGTTCTAATAAGATCTTCGAAAATTAATCAGCTAGAAATAATGATGTGTTCTGACGAGACAGGAATATAAAGGTCATCAAACGTATCTTACAAGTATATCTTGGCAAAATGTTTTTCCTAGATTTCAGAACACATCCAACCATAAGGTAGTACTAAGTTGAGCGATACAAATAGTGCCATGAAGGTTTCCTAGAAATCAGAACACATCATTTGTATAAGAAAATTGAAGGTTATAACATCCTGGGGGTCTCCTAGAAGATAAGAACACATATTTCTTAAAAATCTCTCTGCCGGCTGCTTCTGGACTATAAACTAAAACCTTACAAATTTCTTTTTTCTACAGATGAAGCTGTTCCTTGGAATATGAAATGTGGACCAAGTCAGTTAGGTCAATTACGTATGGATGGTGGTGAATAAATTATGCAAAGAATGTTAATTATGTACCGATAATGTTTTGCAATGAAGTAGGAAGTACAGCGATTTCTATTGTGATATTTACTTCCTTTCCTAGAAAACGGTTCTAAATTAATTATCGTTTCGAATAATTATGATTGAACTTTACTACCTACATACAGTAGAATCATGAAGTTAATAAAGATAGGTGGAGAGTCAATGCCTTTTGTTCTATTCTGATTTATCATCGGAAGCAAACAGCTGTTTGGTTGCTTTGGGAATAAGATGATTAATTATGGGTATACTCGTGGGAATATTTAAGATAAATGAAAAGACATTACATTTTTAACAAGTATCTTGAAATATAATAGCCTTGTCATGAAAAATTGAAAAAAACTTTACATAATAAGCACAATACTCCAAACTTCTAGGGGAAGCTGCCCATAAAGCCATCGATAGATTTAAAAAAGAATTATGTGTTACGATTACAATCAGGGACAAAATACTTGTCACAAAAGGGAAATTCACCGGGGTGTTTTGAAACCACAATCGATTTGTAAGTGCTCTAAAGTAGGTTCGAAGGGTAGAGTTTTAACTCTGAGTTTTAACGCTAGACTTAAGACTTAGGACCTTAGGATCTGAGTATCCAAAAGTTCAAAAATGGTCCACTAGGGCTTGAAATATAGCCTAGAAACCAATAAATCCCTCCCAGATCGAAATAATCGATGAAATCAAGTTGAGGGCCTAAAATTGACATTCTCGCTCGAACTTCAATTTTCGAAAAATGGTAAATTAGCCAAAAGTGCAAATATATTATGGCACGTATTGTAGGCTTGTATCGATCATTTTGTCAGAGTATGAAAACCGCTTCCCACTTAGACGTGAAGATTTTAAGATAAGAAACTTTCAATGATAATGTGATGCAACTCTCAATGTTAACAAAATGCCAGCCCAAAAATGTGTCCTTATGAAATTAATATACTGTTTTAGTCTTACATCAGTTGAAACTATTTCGAATCGCATTTTAACAAGGATTTTCAGCAAAATTAAGTTTTTCAAAATCAACCAAACAGTCTCTTTCTGTTCTTATAAAGTTATAAATTGATGTTTTTTGCTTCCAATGATGCTACATCAAAGAAAAGCCGCTTTGAATAGATTTATAAAAGGATTTCAACGACCATTTAGGTCATTACCGAGACGTTTTCTCTCCATCTGTATTTTTATTACCTTCATGCTAGAATAGAATGATATTTCTCATTTAATTTATTGTGATTATGCTAAAAAAACATAAACATTGATGATTTTTATGCTGTGTTGTAAAGTAGCATTTTTTGTTTACGTAGCTTTCTTTTTTATAATTTCGGGATATTTGAAGGAGCAACAAAGATATTATAATGGGTCAGAAACGTTGGCCGGGTATCAGAGGCAAAAACCACAACTCGTTCCGTATTGGATCTCCGCTCACTCCTATGATCTTCAACGAGGAAAAGGAAAGTCGCCATCATGTTTTTTTCTGATTTTTTTTGCGATGTTTTTTATACTGTCTTCTTACAGGGTCCCAAGTTTTATTACCAATTATTTTCTCTGACTTTTTACTAAGACCAATAATAGAAATTTTATCGCGCATGTGTCAATCTAATCATTGTAGAAAAAATCAAAGATGAAGAGTAAATATTACCATATTGTCAATGTCTACCAGACTGTATCAGTATGCAGTTTACAATTTACAAATTCCCCAGAAACCTGCAAGTGTAATTGAAATGAGTTTCTTTCGAAAGAAATCTTTTACACGATTCCCAAATGTATAACAGTAATCACGAACTCTTAAAAAAAGCATTGATGACATTTTTGAGTTGTCTTTTCAACGACGGGAATCAAAGTATCAACTTTGAACTTAATCCAAGATCTTGGATGGTCGTTATGGTTGCTTTTCTCTGCGTTGATTGCCCGCTGAATAGAATCTGGATTGGTCGGCACAGTGTCGATATATGATTTTGACCTGTGCTTTTCACGGTAGATTGTCCTGTATTTTTCACTAGAAGGACCTATCATGGCTGGGTTCAACACAGAATATTTTGGAAAAATAGAGACTATTAGATTAGATAGGAGCCTTCTGATTTTAAGCATTTATAAAACTAAATTCCCCGACTTACTTAGGAAGACATAATAAAATATTCCCCGACTTGTCCAGGTTTTCCCTGACCAGCTTTTTCCAAAATTGATATAAAAAACCCAGCTGGCACATAACGTTGTTTACTCTCGGGTACCTAATAGCCGCCCCCCCCCCGCATATTAATTTTTCGAAAATTTTCCACCCAGGACATTCTTATTCCAGCCCCCCCGCTTATTAAGTTTTTCGATTTTTTCCAACCCCCCCCCGCTTATTCCAAAACCCCCCGGCTATTAGGTACCCGAGAGTAAACGTTTATCTACGTTTATCTAACGTTCACAACGTCCATACAACGTTAGATGAACGTTAAAACAACGTTGTGTGCCAGCTGGTAAAGGTTCTTTTACTGAAATAGGGCTCTTTCAGAAAATATCTGTACATGAGGGGTGTAGGATATAGTGTCAAAATTTGTCCTGTCCGCGGGGTAAACTTGTTCTGTTTGAGGGCAATTTTGCTCGGAAAAATTTTGGACTTTAACATCTCGAATGCCATTGACAGAACTACACGTTTTTTTATAAGAATAAACTATATAAGAACATAAGACTTCGATGGCTAAAATCTTAAGAAGAAGGGCAACAAATTTCAAGTTTTAAAACTCAAAAAGCTATAAGAATATTCAAAGCAAAGCCTTCAAAAACTTTGGAAGTTCTTATATGAAAAACGAATATTCCACGAGAAGAATTTACAAATCAAATCAATAATGGGCTCTTCCACAAAAAAATTGTACATGGGGGGTGGAGGATATAATAACAATTTTTAGTGATTTACCCCCCGAACAGGGTGACTTTTGGCCCCCCGGACAATAGGTTTTACCCCCGGACAAGGATCTGATGCCCCCCGGACACCCCAAATTACCCCGGACAGAGCAAATTTACCCCCCGGACAAGGCAAATTTTGATGATTTTTTGCTACCCCTCCCCCCGGACAAAATATCCTCCATCCCCCATGTAAAAATTTTTTCTGGAAGAACCCAATGCGAGCCCGGTTAAAGAAATAGAGAGCAGCACAAAGCCTAAAAAATATATTTTGATTTTGCGAAGCCGGCAGTAATTTCTATCTAGACGTTGGCTGTTTTAGACCAAAATTAGAGGTTATTATAGAAAGTTCATTTTATCCGGGTATCAATATCTTGAATTTTTGGCAAACATTTTTAAAATTAGTTCTTGCCAAAATAAGTTCCAATTATATTTACTAATGAAGTATATTGAGGATAGATTGTAATACAATAGAGTTAACATCTCATGTATATATTTTGCTTTTTCGTAATATATAAAAACGCTAAAAATATGTTACACAAAGTCTCTTTGTTTTGTTTATATATCAAGTATATATACATAAAAAATGTGCTTGCTTCGAATTTTAATCCACAGTCAACCCTCAATACTCTGAACCGAATTTGAATCTTTCTATATAATTTAAAATAAAAAGTCAGTTTGTTCAACTGGAAAGTGGTATAAAATAATCCCTGTAATTCGATTTTTTTTTTTAATTCGAAGATAATTTGGGATGAGCTGGAGTTTTTATAAGATACTTCACAAAAGAGATACTCGGTTAAAATAGGAATCAAAGAATACCAGACGTATGTAAAGTTCAAAAGCAAAACCGAAAAGTGAAAAAAAGAAATTAAAAAGAACTATTCACTATCCGAATCAATCACTCGCAAACGTTTATGTTTCTGTTTCCCCGATTTTTCCGATTTCTCAAAACCGGAATCGGTCAAGTCCGTTTCGGGGACATCTTTGAGCGTCCTTTGAAAATCAGTATTATCATTATCTAACTCGTTCTGGTCTGCATTTTCTTCATTCTGTTTTTGGTCCGTAGTTTTAACATTTTTAAGAACTTTCGTTTTCTCTATGCGAACAATACATTTGGGCATGTCTCTCTCCAGCAAGGGTCCTTTATTCGAAGAACTGCCCTCCGTTCGAGAGTCATCGCTTTTAATTGTTTTTTTACGACCTTTGTTAATTGATTTCTTATTCTGTTTTTGATCAACGATTGAGCTCTCCTCATCAGCGCTCTCAAGCCCCTCGCTCTCCTTCGCGGTCTTTTTCTTGTGGCCTTTCTCTCCTCCTTTGGTCTTACTTTTAGAACTTTGTCCCTCTTCAGTTTCGCTACTTTCATCCCCGTCATTCTCCTTGGCGCCCTTTTTCTTCCGCCCTTTTCCTGTTCCGCCTTTGGCGTTGTTTTTCGATTTTTTTCTTTTTTTCGCCTTGTTCTCCTCAGAATCGATTTCTTGGTCGAGTAATTCTTTCAGCTTTTCCTCCTCTTCGCGCTCCTCTTTGCCTCGCAAAAAGATCTCCATGTTCAACGGTAAACGGTTTGCTGTGAAAACAAAAACCCTTTATTATCATATACAACCAAAGTAATAAGAGGTGTGTTGAGAAGAGAAAAACTGACGGAATGTCTTGTCAAGTGAAATTCAGATTTGATACTTTTTTATATTGAAATCAAATTTTGCTGCCAAATAAACGCCCCCCCTCCCGTTTGTTAATTTTTCGAAAAACCCCAGACCTTTTTAGAACCCCCCCCCCCCCCCCCCCGTTTATTAAATTTTAAGAATATTTTCAGTTGGCAAAAAGAAGTCCCCTTATTTTTC
Organism: Clytia hemisphaerica; assembly: GCF_902728285.1. Taxonomy (NCBI): domain Eukaryota; kingdom Metazoa; phylum Cnidaria; class Hydrozoa; order Leptothecata; family Clytiidae; genus Clytia; species Clytia hemisphaerica. Next base: position 260,262 of record NW_027104293.1, on the reverse strand, counting down.
TCCCAAAAACCTGATTTTAGCCTATATTTACCTTATTTTTGGGTTTTCAGAAGTACAATTTCCAACCCCCCCGGCAATTAGATACCCCTCCGTTTTTTCAAATTTCGAAAATTTTCCAACCCCCCCGTTTATTTGAACCCACCATCCGTTTATTTGGCACCTAAGAGTATTTTGATTAGATAAACTTTGGCGGATTTCGCAGATTTGAATCAAGTTCTACTGGGATTTTGCAAAATAGCACATCAGTGCAGTTAAAAATTTGATATTTTTTTTTGCAATCCGAGAAATGTTTTGTTTTGTTTTCCTTTAATTTCCGTCATTTAGTATAAAATTCCCATTTCCACACTAAAATTTTTGTTACTTTTCCGGAATCTTTCCGCTATTTTCCCCGGGATAACCGGTATGAGATTGGAAAGGGTTTGTTTCTTTAGACCAGCGTCTGAGAATCAGAAAAGGCCTTAAAACAGTTTTTCGTAGGGCACCCCTTAGATCAGGGAAATTCTTTGATATCATGCTCCTAATGGGGTGTAGAATTAACAAAAAAAATTTTACTGCATTTTTCGAGTGAATCGATTTTTAGTTAATCGATAGAACTTACAAACGGTTTTTTCGAGATCTGAAAATCAATTATCCAATGCTACCAATGGATTAAGTGTGAAAAGTAGATGAAGAAAATGGGGTTATTTATTAAGTTTCGACCACCTGGTGCCGAGAAATGGCATTTTTAAGGCGAAAAATCGACGTTTTGGGCTTTTTCCGATGATGCCAGTATTTTTCTGGGAGCATTGTCAGAAAAAAAACATTCTCACAGCTGGATAGCCATGAATTAGCAGTATCCAAAAAATGGTATGGTTTGTTAACTATCGATGTCTAGATCTCGAGATATTTTGGTTTAAGCATTGAAAATTATCGATATTTTTTACTGAGTCAACCCTTGATAATTCTATCGATTCACTCGAAAAATGCAGTAAATTTTTTTTTGTCAATTCTACACCCTATTAAGAGCATGATATAAAAAAATTTCCCTGATCTAAGGGGTGCCCTACGAAGTGACACAATTCACTACCTCGGCCGCTGGTCTACTATAGTACAGAACATCTTGTGTTTACTCACGAAACTGCCGAACTTTCCGAAGCTTATTTTTCAGCTACCCGAAGTCCTGGTCTTTTTCCGCTAGAAAAGTGACAAAGGGAATTTTAGTGCGAGAATGGGAATCTTATGCAAAACGACAGTATGGAAAAAATTGAAGTAAAATGAAGAAAAATGAGGGTTTGATAAAGCAGGACTTACACAAAGCCATATCGATGAGATCACAATTGACTTTTTCTTCTTGTTTGAACTTTTTCTGAGAAGAAAAAAAGAGTATACAGCATTTTAATACTTAAACATTATCTCATTTATATAGAAACATTATCTCTTTTATATAGAAACATTACTTTTTTACATAATCATTATCTCTTTTATATAGAAACATTATCTCTTTTATATAGAAACATTATATCTTTTACATAGACACATTATATCTTTTACATAGACACATTATCTCCTTCATACATAAACATTATCTCTATCATTCTTACACATATGTAACAACCAAATTCTAAAGACGGGATCTAACCATTACGAGTAGTGTCATTACTTAACAAATCTATGGCTCATCACGTTAGGGTTGTGGGTGAGGGCGCTCCGACGTTTGTGAATGAGGGCGCTCCAGCGCCCTGAATTAACGGTCGAAGACCTGATTTAACGGCCGAAGACCTGATTTAGCAAGTCACGTGTACTTGATTAGGCGGTTGCGCAATATGCAATTTTTAGCGGGTTTTTAGTATAATTTGGCGGTGGATTTAATTTGGTGGGGAAATCTTTGACACATAAATAAAAAATTACTTGGTAGCTTGATAGTTTTTATTTAGAAATGCTGATATTAGATAACATTTCTATCCTAAAAAGATTTTGTTAAATTTGGCGGGTATTTTATTTGGCGGATGGTCAACTTTCAGAACTTTGGTAGGTTATTTAATTTGGCCGATTTAACCAAAAGCCGGAAAAATCCACCAAATTCAAGAGAGTATTATACCTTAAGCTCATTCCGAGTGAACCTTGTAAAGACTTGACTCATCAATGTGAAATCTGTTCCGATCTGGCTCAACGCTTTGTAGAATCGAAGTGTTTCTAAGAAAAGAATAAGGGATTTTTTCAGTAATAAATTGTACCATTGAATATTTTCTTCTTCAGTCTTAAAGGTTGAGTTGAGTTTTTTAATTAAATTCAAATACCTTATCGGCCAAAACTTAGTCGGGCCTTAATTTTAGTCGGCCCTAATTTTAGTCACCAAGCCAAAATTTAGTCTCTTAGGGCCGACTAAGTTTTGACCGATAAAGTATTGAAGTGATGATTTTACTTTCAATTTCCATCATCTAAAGGGACATAAAAGTAGTAAAATATAAACATTGCGCGAACCACGTGTCATTAAAGAGAACAATTAAAATCACGTGTTCAAAACAAACTTGTAAAACAATTGAAACAATCAAATCAGCCATATTTGTTTCGATTTTTTGTTTTGACATGTGACATTTGTTTTGATTTTGTATCACGCTGCATATGGCTTGTTTACAAATTTTGTCAGTACTTTTATGGCCCTTTAAAAGGGTTTTGGGCGAGTGGTCTGAGACATCAGTGCCACAAAGCAGTGGTTCCCGGTTCCAATCCCAATCCCTCCGTATCCATACGGAACAATGTTTACCGAGGCGCACGAGGCGGACGGAAAAGTGTTTACCGAGGCAGACGGAACAATGTTTACCGAGGCGGACCGAGGTCGTGGGACCCGTGAAAACGACGGAAGGACTGTCTTAGGTCCTTAGGTAACTGGGCTGTCCACGCAAAAAATAAGAATAATTTGGCCGAAATCATCTTAGGTGCAGATGGTCATAGTGTAATTAATTAAAGAGAGTGGAAGGTATTATTAGGTATCCACATTGAAATAATTGGGAAAACCCGTCATATGAATAGGGAAATTTGCAATGTAGAGGGCTTATTTCTAATGTCCGGGGGGGGGGGTCGATTAATGCTTGTCCAGGAGTAAAAAAACGTGTCCAGGGGATGAAAATCTAAATATCCAGGGTATATAACCCCCTTCTCACAGACCCGGTGGGATTTTATCAGACAGTGGGGGTAAAAAATAACGGATCAAAACTAGATGGGGATTGATATTCCCATGTTTTTTTTATGGCAGAGGATTTGAATTCCATTGTTTTCTAGCCAGAAAATTCAGTGGCGATGGAAAAATAGCACAATATTTTGCAGTGAGGATATGCTTATCTAGTTATTTTCGGCAGGGACAAAAATTAAAGTATAATTTTTCAGTGGGGATCATGTTTTTGGCAATTTTTTTCAGTGGGAAAGGTTCCCAGTGGGTCTGTGATGAGAAGGGGGTGTGTATATCATTGAAAACAACAAAGTCTAAACAGACCCTTACCATCCATACGCCAGCGTTTGACCCTTGACACACGACGTCTGTGAGTGTTGGTAGACATGGAATCTTCGTACAAGACAGCACTGAAGATGTTAGAATGTAAAAAATGAAATCTGAAAATCTCAGGATTGCAGTAGCAAACTAATTAAAATAACCAGCATCAAAATTGTACCAACTACAATCATGGACAAAATTGAGAGAAAGGGGATTTCCCGGCGAAATTTTAAACACCACAAATGATTTTTAAGCGCCTTAAACTACAGTTGGAAAGTAGAGTTTTAACTCTGAGTTTTAACATGAAACTTAAAACTTAGAACCTTAGGATCTCAGGATTTAAAAGCTCATACTCATAGTATTTGCTCGAGTAAGGCTTGGAATATAGCCTAGAAGCCACCGAACCCCTCTAAAATCAAAATATTCAATGAAAGAAAGTAAAAGTGCTAAATTAAATTAGCAATTCTCACCCGAACCAGAACTTTAAAGTCTGAAAAACGTTAAAATGCACTAAAATGTCAATATATTTTGACCATGATTGTAGGATCGAACAATGGTCTATGGATAGCTGTATATCCCGGAGTATAACATATGGATTTCTATCGAGGGGCCATTTGAATTATAAGCAACTATAGTTAATGAAATTTTAGGTTTTTCCGTTTTATTTTCTGGACCTATAATAAACCTTGAAGCTTTGATATGATTTGTAAAGTTTTGGTTCCGCCACACCGAACCAGATCAGAATCTGAATTCGGCCAAAGCAAACAAGACCAGCGCGAGGATTTGGTTAAAATTAAGTAGTGACTTGGCTGGCTTGGTCAGTTAAACAAAAGAATTTGTTTTGTTTGTGTTCGTGTGGGAGGGAGGGGAGAAAGCTGTGTCTCCTTTTGTATTTAAGACTGCTGTGTGAGCAAATATTATGAGATATGTCTTAGTGTCCTTCAGGGTTTATTCCCCCACCAAATTCTTGATTTTTATAAATCTCCCCCCTCTTCCCCCCCTATGACTTTTCAGTTTTTTAGTTTCCCCCCTCTTTTTTGCTTTCCCCTAGAAAATTCTGAAAATATCTGTTTCCCCTTTATACCCATCTGAATTTCTCAAATTTCAACCTGGTGACACAAACGTAAAATTTTGCTGCAAAAGGAATACTAGAAAAAATAGAACGAAAATTGGTTAACGTAGACAAACTTGCTTAGAAAAGCAGACTGAATTTTTCAGTTGCTGAGATAAAGTTGAAGTGATTTCACACTTCCCCCGCCAAATTTGCCAACTATCGATGTTTCCCCCCTCTTCCCCTTTCCTCCCCCCTTTACTATTCAAATTTTCATTCCCCCCTTCACCCATCCAAAATTGGATTTAAATTCTGACCAGGGTCAAACAGTCCAAATTTGCAAATAAATTAAAACTCATCGGAGTTAGTTAAACAATTACTACAGATACCTAGCTCTAAACATTTCGATAAATCAGGTTTTTTCACTTTGTTCTATTCACAATTTAAAAAAAAATTCAGGCCTTACCTTTTTTTAAGTTCGCTGTCATCCACTGCTTTACGGATAGTCAAACTGAAACACAAAAAGTATTAAAGGAATTTTCAATGTTCAGTGTTCCAAATGGCTGACTTCCGTCGCGGGGCGGATGTACAGGGGTCGGAAACACCAAAATACCGTCAAATTATTTTTTTATCATCTCCAAACAAGGAAGCACTTACAGAAAAAGCAGTCAATACCCTTGACTTCCAAGCCCGAAGGGCTATACTCGAGATTCCTGGATCAGAAATGAAAACACTTTTTTCCCTTCCAGAACGCCCGCGTGTGGTCTTTACACAAACGCCGGATTGAAAGTAAAATCTCTAGATTTCAAAAAATACAGTCCTCAAAAACAAAGGAACCGCTAGATACAATCCGTTGTCATGATTGCGGCGCGTTCTAGGCGCGTTTTGGATGGGAAATAAGTTGCTTAATTTTTTCTTGCCTGGGAACGGTTAAAGATTCTATCCTAGCCCTTCGGGCTTTCAACTGAATGGTTAATACTGATACACGTTCAAACTTAAACGCTCTATTTTTCTGTTGCAACTCTTCAGAAAGATGAAAATTAGAAAAATGAAAGAGAATTGTAGTAAACACAAATCCCAATCCTGAAAGTGGACAGACAACCATCACAAAATGAACAAATAAGGCTTCATAGTGGGCAACACCCCTCCAACCCCTACCTGAAAAAGGTCACCCCCACCTACATCACAAAATGAACAAATAAGGCGAATGTTCTGATTAAATTTTACGAAATCCCGTGGCTATATCAGCTTGGTTAGTCTAAAACGCCCTTAACAGCGTAGTAGCGAGTTTATGTATTCGAGATAATTCGAAAGAGACGGTTCAAAGCAAAGTTGACATGTAACCAAAATATCCATCCAATTTGCTTGCCGACGGCGTAAAAACACCAAAATACTGTCGCCTGTCTAGGTGAGCGATATAGAGCCGTACATCAACTATGTACTTTTGTTTTGCGTCGATTTCACTTACCGTCGCCCTCGATATCCTTCGATGCATAAACTTGCTAGTATGTATGAATGGGTCATTCCGTTAAATTTCCATACAGGGGGTTGGAAGAGCCTTTTCAAGTCAAAAAACATTTTCCATTTTCCGCCCTGGAAAATGGAAAATTTTTCAAAAAACCCTTGGAAAAATTCTTTTCATGCCTTAAAGTGACCGTGGGTACATGTTTTTTTACAAACATTGCGCTTATAAGCATATCTAAGCTCATATATGTGAAAAATTAAAGCAAATGCTAAACATTACTTTGAGCCTTCATTTGTCAGAATTTGTTCGTTTTTGGCAGGATTTTCGAAATTTCTCTAAAATGTTGCTTATGATATAAGCATCCCTCAAAGCATTTTTCAGCTTTGTAAATCTCTCGATCTAAAGCATTTCCGAGCCAGCTTTTGGATTTTGTATGCTTATAAAAAAACATATAAATTCGTTTTTACCCCCTTGAAAAATGAAAAGTCAGTTAAATTGACGCACAGAAGTTTTGCTCAAATTACTTCATGGAATGTTTGTCTATTGTTGATATAAAATGGAATAGCTCAATAGAGTGAAGGTAATTGAAAAAACCTGGTTTCATTGATGACAACATCACCGTTTTCATCTAACATGACTTGTGGAGCCATCATGTCTTCGTCTTCACCACCTAGCCATGAGAAAAAAATGGAAAGAGTTGAGATCGAATTAGGGGTAGGGGGTAAAAGTCGGTATCTTCAGATCTTCTTCGCCTCGTGTTTTTTCTGTTCCATATAATGATAGAACACATTTAAAAAATTTTAAACACATTTTTGACGAATTCCAACCCAAAAAACTGCCCGGGGGGGCTTTTTTACCGAAAAATCAGCTTTTTTGAGGTTTATTCTTCATGTCTCTTCCAAAACTTGCTCAAATTCAAGATGTAGTGTTTTTTTATGAAAATTTAACCTATTGTGAGGCATTCTGCGCAATTTTTAAGGTCAGAAGTCCAAAATTGGCCGAACCCCCCTGGGGGTACTGATTCGCACTACAGGCAAAAATTGGAAAAAATGGCATTTTGTGGCCTTTTCAGGCCTGTAAATATGTCAAAACTATTGCAAATCTTATTTTTTTCACTCGCTGTACTAAATTTTATGAAGAAACAACAAAATAATCATATTGGATTGAAAATTGTGCCCGTTGGAGCCCTGAACGAGCTGTTTTAAGCCAATCTTTGGTAGAAAATGCTTTTTAAGGCCAATTTTGTAAGTTCATAAACTTTAAACTAATTGATTCACACATCTGAAATATTCAGAGATGGAAGTCTTCAAAAAAGTCTTTAAACAAAATGAATTTCAATATTTTCACTTTTTTCAAAAATCATAATGGCGTCTTCAAAAATTGCTTTTAATTGCTTTTTAGCAAAAAAAAATCATACTTATCAAAAAAAAGCATTTTTTAAGGCAAGCTTCTACAAATTGAGTTTAAATGCTAATTGAAATTTTTTTTGCAGTGATAGTACTCTGGAGATACTCTAGGGAAATCAAAATCATTTGGGTCTGGGATGCGTCTATGTCCCCTATTATGGAAATAAAATCCCTGCTAAGAGCCATTTTTGAGGCAAAAATCCAAATTTGGACTGAAAAAATCTCTAAAATGACAATAGGCATGGGCCTGAATTTTCTTGCAGTGATAGTATTCTGGTAATACTGCAGGAAAATCAAAGTCATCTGGGCTTGGGATTTGGGTATATCCACCATTTTGGAATTGAAATTCTTCATAAAATGCAATATTTCAATCAAAATTCCAATTTTTGACTGGAAAAATCTTAAAAATGGCAATAGACATGAACCTAAATTCTTTTCGCAGTGATAGTCTTCTGGAAATACTCCAGGAAAATCAAAATCATTTGGGTTTAAGATTCGAGTATATCTGCCATTATGGAATTGAAATCTGTGCTAAAACTGGCTAAATTGCAACATTTCAAGCAAAAATATTGCATTATAGCAAGAATTTCAATTCCAAAATGGTGGATATACCCAAATCCCAAGCCCAGATGACTTTGATTTTCCTGCAGTATTACCAGAATACTATCACTGCAAGAAAATTCAGGCCCATGCCTATTGTCACTTTAGAGATTTTTTCAGTCCAAATTTGGATTTTTGCCTGAAAAATGGCTCTTAGCAGGGATTTTATTAGTACAGCAAGTGAAAAAGATAAGATTTGCAATAGTTTTGACATATTTACAGGCCTGAAAAGGCCAGAAAATTTCATTTTTTCCAATTTTTGCCTGTAGTGCGAATCAGTACCCCCAGGGGGGTTCGGCCAATCAGAATGCCTCACAATAGGTTAAATTTTCATAAAAAAACACTACATCTTGAATTTGAGCAAGTTTTGGAAGAGATATGAAGAATAAACATCAAAAAATTTTTCGGTAAAAAAGCCCCCCCCCCTGGCAGTTTTTTGGGCTGGAATTCGTCAAAAATGCATAAAATTAAAAAAAATTTTTTTTAAATGTCTTCTCTCATTATATGGAACAGAAAAAACACCAGGCGAAGAAGATCTGAAGATACCCCCCAAAAAAGTTACTCTACCCCCTACCCCTAATCGAATAGAATTGTGGAATTTTTTTTGCTGCTTGTTTTAGAGAATCAAACAGAATCAAAAGCGCTATATTATTTGAATGTAATTTTGGTTGAAAAATTCGCGATTTTTAACCAGGGTGTCTACAGAATTCTGTCGCTATTTTCAAGGTTATCAAGGCTTTTTTGGCAAAATTGAGCTCGGCAAAGTGTTTTTTCAAGGTTTTTTGGACCATTTATTGGGTATTTTCAAGGTTTTTCAGAACTCAAATCGACTTAACTAGTAGGATATGAGTTGTTGACATAATGCAAGAAATGTTACTACCAGTATTTGGTTTGCGAGCGAAGCGAGCAAGAAAGTTTTTAGAGTTTAGCATAGAACGAAACTTTAGTGAGGACCCAAGCCAAAACGAGACAACTATACAGTCACAATCATGCATTTTCAAGGTTTTCAAGGAATTCTTTCCCATTACATTCACTTTCAAAGTTTTCAAGGTTTTCAAGGTCCCGTAGACACCCTGGTAACGGTCAAATTTACGATTGGAAAAATTGAGCTTTTTTTCTATCTATGCTATATAGAACGTTCATTTTTACACCAGTGGTAGCTCAACCTTCCTTAGTTAAAGAAGCAGCGGTCAAAGCAAAGTTTTCATCACAGACGGAAATGGACTTTGAACAACAAATCTGGCCAGATTCTTCATGTTTTACCGAATTTTTGTTCAATTTGGAGACGGAAAATCCTCTTTTTGTACCTTATCGGGGAAAACTTCGAACACTGAAGAAGGTTGTCAAATTTTCAGCAAGACAGAAAAGTCCTTCGGATGATATGGGACCAGAAATACCACTTGGTAGCACTTTTCTGTGAAATATCAAACCTCCAACTGCGAAAATTAGTTCCGTAGATTGCGCCAATTTAGTGCCATCGCGCCGCGAAAATAAGCTCCGCCAAAATTAGTTTCTTTAGTCCCTTTAAGATACCAGTTTAATAACTCCCTTCCCATCAAGGATTTTGATTTGCCAGGATTGAGAAAACCACCTCCAGGGTGTATTTAAAGTTCAGTGGACAGAACACCTTTACCTATGTCTTCCTTTTTCGTGGGTTTCATGCCGTCCGCTTGATCTATATTGTCGGCGGCTGCGCCATCAGGTAAGATTTCTGCGGTTTCTTCAACATCATCATTTCTATGGATGGAGAGAGATGGAGGGAATTACATATCGAAGTTTTTGATTTATCTAAAAAAGCGATGTATTGTGGGATTGTTTCGAGTGTATTACAGTAGAAATCTCTTAGGAATTCCTCGAGGGAAGTCTATTGTAATACACTCGAAACAATCCCACTATGTATCGCTTTTTTAGAAAAATCAAAAACTCCGATAAAGTCTATTACATATCGGCAGAGTTATAGTCTCTTCAAGAATAGATGATAATGAAAAGTCATAAGCGAGTTTATGTATGTGTGTTTTCAACCCTGACTGATTCAGGACGACTGTAAAATCAGCACTTTTACCTCCTCTAACTTGCCGGTTGTTCAAAATACACTTGTTCATGTAAAAAAGTCACGAAAAATTGAATACATAATTCATTCAAAATATCAAAGTATGAGGTAATGTCTCAGTCAGTCGAACCTTTATTCATGATATTCATGACGTAATCTTTTATACGGAAGCACCCGAGATAACCCGGAACTAGTGGCAAAATAACAAAAGACTAGTGGCAAATTTTGCCACTAGTTCCGGATTATTTTGTGTGCTCCCGTATAAAAGATTACATCATGAATATCATGAATTCAATATTTTATAGTGATCTTTTTTAACCATGAATCTACTGGATTTTCAGCAACTTCAGAATCATTTTCCCTTTTTTCTATGGCAGCAATTTGTCCCGTTAAAATATCTAAGGGGGTTAAGGAGCATAAGAAGGTTATGATTTATTTCTAAAAAAGACCATTTAAAAAAAAGATGTCTTGACCAAACATTATACTTGGTGCTTACTCTCGGTTATCTAATAGCCGAGGGTTTGGAATAAGCAGGGGGGGGGGTTGGAAAAAATCTCAAAATTCCTGGGTGGAAAATGTTCGAAAAATTAATTAGCGCCCCCCGGCTATTAGGTACCCGAAAGTAGTAAGAAAGAAAGCACACATACTTGTTGACGCGAAGTTCCGCTTTCCGCAAACTAAAACAGAAAATAGAAAATAATAAAATCATTAAACAACTTCTCACTATACTCTAGACCGTCGTTTGGTAAAAGTTTCCCGTTTCCGCACTAAGATTCCTTTGCCACTTTTCTAGCGGAAAAAGACCAGGACATCGGGTAGTTGAAAAAAAAGCTTCGTATAGTTAGGCAGTTTTGTATGAGAAAGCACAAGATTTTCCGTACTTTAAAAAACAAACCCTTTCTAATTTCATGCCAGTTAACCCGGGAAAAATAGCGGAAAGATTCCGGAAAAGTGACAAGAATCTTAGCGCGGAAATAGGAAACTTATACAAACCGACGGTAACAGGTTAGTGAAGTTAAGTAAATTGGTAAAATCACGACCACGAACGAAAATTTAACAGGTTAGTGAGTTTCAACCAATCGTCTGTCGTCGTGATTATCCTGGTATGCTCAACCTCAGTATTACTCGAACTGGTGACCCGAACTTTTTTAAGGAACGATGGTTAAGTGGTTAAAGGCGTCAGCATAACAAACCAGGATTCGCAGTTCGAATTCCTGCTCCTTCCAATGTTCTGTTCACCTCATAATTTAATTGGGCAATTCCAGAATAAAAAATTTACCCCCTGTTAAGGAGGTCATTTTTAGAAGGCCAGACCCCCCCCTGGATTTTTGCCAAAATATTCATGCCCTGACATGATTTTTTGAGCTATCACCTTAGATTTTTGCCGAAAAACCTGGAACCTCCCTGGATTTTTCACACAATTTCATTGACCCCCATGGATTTTCTTTGTTTTTTTCGGTCTGTAAAATATCAATTCCTACATGGTCAAAGAAGAGATATCTCTCTATCTTCAATGCAAAATTTTTAGACATGTTCATATAGGCTACAAGAGACATGTCCAGAACACGTAATAAAAAGATGATCTTCAGGCGCTAGTATGTATGCCTTTTCGGTCTGTAAAATATCAATTCCTGCATGGTCAAAGTAGAGATATCACTATCTTCAGTGCAAAACTTTTAGACATGCTCATATAGGCTACAAGACGACATGTCCAGAACACGTGATAGAACCTTCAGGTGCTAATGTATACCTTTTCGGTCTGTAAAATATCAATTCCTGCATGGTCAAAGTTGAGATATCTCTCTCTTCAGTGCAAAACTTTCGAACAGTCCTTTGCTTCTTTTTGAAGAAGGGAATTTCATCTTCATTTTCGTCGTCAAGTTCTTCATTTTCCTTGGGAGAAAAATTAGAAATATTATTTAGAAGAATTACAACTTACAAACTCTGACCTTTTTTCTGTTTTACTCTGTTGATGGCACGCATTCATAACAAAACGTAACATTCTAATAACATTATAACAAAGATGGGATGATCATGGGCCCCGTCAACGGGGGGGGGGAGAGGGTTCATGCCCCCCCCACTTTTTGGTAGACCATGTCATAGTTTTTTAAGAGTTACTATTTTAAGCTGGTTTGAGACCAAATCAAACCACAAAAACTATTATTCTCCCCGATGAGATCTCGTTTTAAGGTGTTTTGAGGGTGTAAAAGTGAAAAAAATTCAAAATGTTGGCCCCCTCACTCAAAATGGCTCGTCGCGGCCCATGATGATGAAGGTTTGGTCGAAAAATACCGTCTTGAAAGTCCTCGGTTTTAATCTTTTCGAATGACGGGACAAGAAAAAGGAAAAGGAAGACAAATTAATAACCTCTAAATCTTTCTTGCTCTTGCGTTTTTTCTTCTTTTTACCTTCACTCTTTGTTTCCTGAGGGATAAGAAAAGATTTATTGTAACATTTCATTGCATTTCAAAAGAAGTAAGTAAGTTTGCGACCGCAGTCGAGGGCGACCCGAAGGCTCCCTTTTCCTGTAGCTGTCTACCCGAAGGTAGGGGAGGGCACCACACCTTTCCCTGAATTTCTCCACGTACCCTTGATCCGTCTCTTTAGTTGCTGAGCATCAAGCTGAGAGGCATCAAGTACCATTTTGGAAATCTTTGGTATGACCCGGCAGGGGGTTGAACCTACAACCTTGCGCACTGAAGCTGGATGCTCTACCTTCATGCTACTGTCGCTTTAAAAGATATGAGGCGTGGGCTGAGTAGGACAGTGTTATTTGAGATTTCAATGGCAAGAAAATGCCGACGAAATACACACCCTAACAATAGATTTAAGAAGCAAACAAAATTTTCATAGATACTCTATTATGAAAAATAATCTTTCTGTAGAGCCTCCTATATTTCTGAAAATATTACATACCAAGCTGATAATATAAATTGTGGACACCTTTTTGACATATTAAGAGCACTTTAAAACATACAGTGGAGTCTTCATAACTGGAACCCATTATAACTCGAATGTCTGCTTAAAACTCGAACAAGTTTTCTCGTCCCTTCAGTTAGCAATGCCTTATCAACCAATCTCCTTAACTCGAGATCTCCATAACTCGAGATTTCCATAATTCGAACAAACTTGTGTTCCCCGTGCGTGTGAGTTATGGAGACACGGGCACTATATCATCAATTTATTGTTTTATTAACAATAGTGAGTAGTGTATGTAGCTCTTTTCCAAATAAAATTCTTAATGGAAAATCCTACTTTTTGAAAGTTTAATATAATTTACCTTGCGTTCTTTGACTTTTTCTTTGTGACTCTCTTCACCTTCACTCTCACTCAGAACCTGAAAAGAAAACAAAAAGAATATAATCATCATGACAAATCTTTTGTTTGTTTATGTATCAGCAAATAGGCTCAAGAATTCTTTAGCCCTAGAATTTATTTCGCTTCACAACGAAAAGCACTAGTTTAGGTAGTGCAAAAACTTTCAAATCACGCGAAGTGAAGCACTTTTTCTTGAAACAGGGCATCAAACAAGAATTTATAATGGCTTTAGCCCCTTGGTGGGGTGGTTTTTATGAACGCTTAGTAAGAAACGTGAAGTCATCACTACGCAAAATCCTCGGAAATTCTCTTCTAAGTTTTGAAGAAGTTTCTACCTCGAGGGTTACTTGAATGAAGATGACATTGACGAGCCGCTTACACCTTTTCAAAAACATTTTATCGAAAAGCACGATGAGGCTTTTAAACGAGAGTTCATTTAATTAGTCTTTTTAAATAGTCTATGTCTTAAAGGTTTTGTTTTTATATAAGTGTTTCCGTTTCATATCACACACATGTTTCATAACAGGTCAGTGTCTGCCTATTGTTATATTGTGCTGATATAAGCGAAAACAAGTTTTCTTTTTTTTCTTTGTTTTTAACTTCTCTTTCTGACCAATCTTTCGTGTCAATTCAATATCAAAAAGCTTGTACAGTATGTGGCCCCCAAAACGGCGATCAAATTTGAAATTTCTCTTAAATCTAGAGGAAAAGAGATTTTACAAAAATTTTTGCTGCATGAAAACCTTTAACATCTCTACTTTATTTCCTGGAAGTTCTTTTTCAAAATTTTCAATTTCAACAATATTTTTCAATCGCTTAAAGATAGGTAGCTTTTTTCTAATGGCCCCCAAAACGGAGGTTTGAAATTTTGGCGATTTCTCAAGATATCTTTAAGATATGAATACAAAATTTTGACCATAGTTTTGAAATATGATTTAGAGGGTTTTGGGCATAAATTTATTTGATAAAATTTTTACAGTATACCCCTGGTTGTCAAAATGCAGGTTTGGGGCCCCCAAAACGGAGGTGTAGTTAAAATCAAATTATTAAGCCCAGTTGTAATATGGGGGAAAACTATGAACATATTTGTGCTTTCCCTTAAATTTACGACCCGATGGATGTAAAATTTATGATTTTTATGAAATATTTCAAGATTTTCGATATTGCTAAGTCCGAACTGAAAATTTAGAAATTTTCAAAATGACAATTTTGATTTAACAACGTCTTAATCAAGATTTTGAAAAAAAATCTCTTTTGAAAATAGTTCCATTCATGTATGGAATAAGCTGTGAAAATTTTAGAAAAAAAGCACAACTGAAACTGAAAATATTAAGCTTTAAAGATATTTTTCTCCTATATTTTGCAAAAAAATGACAGAATTTGCCGTTTTTGCTGATTCAGCGAAAAATTTTATATATAATGTTAATTTTTTGTCATAAACTACTAACTCAAGGTGATAGGAATAGAATTGCAAGACTTTTTGCTTTTTCTCATATTTAAAATTTTCGGTTTTGTCAATGCTGATTCTAGGGCTCCAAAATACTGGTTGACCTTCAAGATGCTATATCTTTTACCCAGCCTCTAAAGTCACAGATGTATTTGCATTTTCTGAACGGCATTAGGTGTAGAAAGTTTCCTATACCCCGTTTTCATAACTTATTTTCAATATCCAAGAAGCTAGAGTGAGTTATATGCAATTTTTGTCTAATTTTGGTGTTAAAATATTTCCTTTAGACGCAAATATGTTATTTTGAATCTATTTCAAACCAGAAAAAACATGCTCATTTTTAAGTATAACCATCATTCTTTCAAAATAAACAAAAATCGTTTAATTCTGATAAATCTACAAGTCAGAATCTTAATTTTAATGAAAACCTCCGTTTTGGGGGCCGCCTCCGTTTTGGGGGCCATATACTGTAAATTAAAATTGAAGAGCAAGCCAACGATATCACTCTTAATATTTAAAAACAAAACCTTTAAAAACCATTCACACCATTTCACATTCCCCGTAAATAACTTTTTCATTCCAGCTAAACTTACAAAAGATCTTTCCACCCTTTTAAACCAAAACTTAAACCAGTGAAAACATTTGAATTACGTGTCTTGAAAGCGTTGACAAAATTTTCCACAAAAAATCACAATAATTTTAATTACATTTATAAGGAAGAAATTTTGGCGGAAAGAAAATTTGGCGAATTTACCTGAAATCCACCAAATTACCGCCAAAATATATTGATTTAAAAAAACCATTCGATGTCGAAAGTTCAGGCCTTTTGGCTAAAAGAAAGTATCCTACACCCGTCAAAATTATTTTTCCAGCGATCAACCAAATTAAATTGAATTTCCTTTAAAAAAAACTTTTCGGTCATGGGTCAAATTAAGTTCCCAAAAAAAGTTAAAATTTTTCTATAATTCGACAAGAAAATAAAAAAATCTTACTTTCGCTTTCTTCTTTGCTTTTGAGTCTTCCTCCTCGTCACATGATGAATAAGCTGAGAACGAAGATAACCTCTTCCGACGCCTGACTCCTAGGTTAGGTTTAAAGGTCTTTTTACCTTTACCTAGACTAGTGGAATGTGATGTTTCTCCTTCAGATTGCGAGCTGTAATCGTATTGATCTTTCTTCAGTATTGATGGAGAAGGTTTGATTGGCTCCTTGTCTAGCTGCTCGTTGCTACTTTCTGAAAGTCCGTTTCCTTTGGTTGAGTTTTCAGTATTATTGAGTTCAATACTGTTTTTATAAGAAGTTTCTACTGTATTCAAAGTTTCGAAATGAACACGTTTGGATTTCTGTACTGGTGCATCATCGACTAGTGTCTGTCTTTGGGCGGAGTCCTCCTCGTTCACTGGGATGTCTTCAATAGGTTCTTTCACATTGTCTATACTGTCAACATCAATTTGTTCAGTTTTGGTTAATTTTGGTTTTGGTATTTTCAAATTTGGCATCACTTTTTTACGTTTTTGTAATTTGCTACTACCACTACTGCTTTGAGAATTACTCGTTACTGACGTTGTTGCTTTTGACGGAGAATCGTTAGTTTTAGACGGAGAATCGTTAGCTTTTGACGGAGAATCGTTAGCTTTTGACGGGGATTTATTAGCTTTTGACGGAGAATCGTTAGCTTTTGACGGTGAATTGTGAGCTTTTGACGGAGATTTATTAGCTTTTGATGGTGTTGAAGAAGAAGTGTCTTTTTCTGAAGTAGCATCAGATATTGATGACGATTTAGTGTCTATTGATCCTACACTGATTTTTGTACTTTTACCAGTCTCTTGAATCCTGTTTGAATCATTTTGAGCTTTGGGTACATCTGAAACCTCTGTACTATCCAAATTCAAAACTTTCTGGTCTTTAAAATCGTTTTTCGTTTCCAATTGCTTTGCTTTTCCATTTGAACTTCCTGTGTTCGGTCTAGTTGAAGAGAGCTTTGGACCAACTTTCAATCTCTTTGATAGTCTCTTTGGAGGTTCTGTTTTGTCAACAGTTTCAGTTTTTTCTGTAACTAAATCATGGTCCTTTGTGCATTTGGCATTTGTGTCGTCCATATTTTTAGGTACGTCTTCACACTTAGTTTCATCGAGCTCAGAATCAATTTTCATTTTTCCTATGACAGCAATTTGTCCAGTATCCAACTTTTCTGGCTCTCCTTCTTTTGCAGATTCTCTGGTACTGGCTATTTTGCCAAGGTTGACTTTGGGTTTAATTCTTTTGGAAAGTTTTTTGGTTGCACTAGACTCTTCTGGTGGTGTCTTGGGTGGTTTCAAGTTACCTTCTCCTGAAATGCACAATGTTATAGTCATGTTTATGGTCAATATGAAACGTACTAGATCAGGATAATTAATTCGAAACCCTTTTTATAAAGGAATACCTTCCAAAAATGAAGCAAAGGAGGACTGGATATCCCTGTGTCAATTCAAGACAATCTTAAGACTCGAAACTGCAGGAGATTTAAAGGCAAATTTTTTGTCAATTCTACACCCTAAAGGGGTGCCCTACGAAGTGATAAAATTCACTACCTTGGCCGCTGGTCTATGTACAAAAGGGCGTTTTCAATGCTTGCTCGAAAGGCATTAAAATAACATTTATTTGGACTTTTAATAAGACTGTATCGAATTGAACTGAAAATCTTCATATTTAATAATCTTGGTGCAGAAAAAAACCAAGAATTAAAAAACAAAATTAATTTTACCTTTACTTTCTTCAGCTTTTTTTTCTTTGTCATCTTTCTCGCAGACAGCAGGCGATGTTTCAATTTTCTTTCTCATTGCACCAATATTTGGCTTGGTCAAGGATCGTTTACGGAAGCTCATTTTTTTCTATTTTTCAATATCTTCTAATAAGGAAAAAAATATTTTGTTATAAATCAAATTACAAACAGTCAAGTTTGCTGTTCTTTCTTTCTGATTTGACATTCCCAAGCGGAACAAAGATTGAATGACACCTTTGTGATGAATCGTTGGTAAAATATTGATAGGTATAATTAAAAATACAAAGGTGTTTGTTAGATTAGAATAGAGTTATGGATAGGATGAGTTTTTGTTTTCCATTTGTTTAAATACTTGATATCCAAAGACTGAACATCGATATAATATGTACCTTAAAACACCTTTATATTATAACTGTCGAACGTGCTAACCGCACTGGGCTCAACTTCAGTGTTTTTAAATCATTCGTAGGCCCAATTGTAAAATTGTAACCAATTTCAACTAAAAACTCACGACCACCCCCACAAAATGGAAATTATAAAATAATGAAAACCATCCACAGGGATTAGCCCTTGAAGTCTCCAGCCTGCCTAAAAGTTTTAGCCTCGTTTTGGCGAAAACTTGTGACCACGCCCTTGAAAATGGAAATTTTGAAAAAATGAAAAAACCGCTTCCAGGGATTCGCCGAAGTATCAAGTGTGCAAAATTTCGGCCAAATCTGATCATTTTTGAAGTCTCCAGCCTGCCCCAAAGTTTTAGCCTCGTTTTGGCAAAAACTCGTGACCACGCCCTTAAAAATGAAAATTTTCAAAAAATGAGAAAAAACACCCCCAGATATTCACCCAAGGAACAAGTGTGCCAAATTTCAACCAAACCCGATCATTTTTGAAGTCTCCAGCCTGCCCCAAAGTTTTAGCCTCGTTTTGGCGAAAACTCGTGACCACGCCCTTAAAAATGAAAACTTTCAAAAAATGAAAAAAAAAACCCAGATATTCATCCAAGGAACAAGTGTGCCAAATTTCAACCAAATCCAATCATTTTTGAAGTCTCCAGCCTGCCCCAAAGTTTTAGCCTCGTTTTGGCGAAAACTCATCACCACGCCCTTAAAAAATGAAAATTTTCAAAAAATGAAAAAAACACCCAAGGAACAAGTGTGCCAAATTTCAACAAAAGTTTTCGGACAGACATACATACACACACACATACATACATACATACATACATACATACATACATTGTCAGATTCTAGCTCAACTGAAGTTGAGAATATTAGTAGTACTTTATATTCAATAGATTTTTTTATAGAAAAAAACAGATTCTATCTATATGTTATTCCCTCTGTTTTCATTATAGTATAGTATAGGTATAATTTTATCGTCCATCACCAAATAAAACTTTGTGCCATTATTCATTTGGTAGGAACAAAAATTAAATTGTTTTATGTAATGTGCGCTTAAAATCCTAAAGCAAACATTTATAATAATCCTAAATGCAGAAAATAGTACCCACTCAAAGACCTTTCTACTTTGACTTTTTTTTGCTCAAAGTTTGTGACTAAACTCCATGTGATATGTATTTTTGGGAACAGGATTAATTTTTTGCGCCGTTCTGACATCGTCGTCTGAGACGACTCTTTTGCTATTTTTCTCTCGCTTTGCTTGCTTTAATTTTGCCGTCAAACTCTTAATAATTTGAAAAAACTTGGTGCCAAGATTAAGGAGTGATATTAAAAACAAATACCATGCAAATAAAATAGAATAGCGTATATCTTGTTATTCAATTAAAAAAAAAAATAAAGACAGTTTTAGGTTGCACTTTTTTAGCCTTAGTAATAACTTTTTTATTT
Organism: Clytia hemisphaerica; assembly: GCF_902728285.1. Lineage (NCBI taxonomy): Eukaryota > Metazoa > Cnidaria > Hydrozoa > Leptothecata > Clytiidae > Clytia > Clytia hemisphaerica. The sequence goes on along the minus strand of NW_027104293.1, from coordinate 240,854 downwards.
TTATGTTTTGTTTTAGATTGTTCTTTTCGCAATTTTCTATAAAAAAATTTTTTATTTTGAAAAAAATTTGAATGTTGTTAGTTATCAAATAAGGTCGTCAATTACATTCAAAGAGTGGGCAAGTCAGGGTAGAAATTATAATTGCTTGATGTAGATGGGTGTTTAATTTCAAAATAAAGGCCAAACAAAGTCTAAACCAGGCTCTATCAACAAAAACATTGCGAAAACAAGAGTAACAAACTGTCTGTACAAACAAACAAAGTGATACCAACCGTGCATATGTGACCTATGTAAGATGAAATTTTACACTGTCTTAGATGGTGAATATCAACCACTGGTGAAAATTCCAAGTCAATATTGATGGTTGATTGGTGTGTATTTTATAGACAGTCTGCAAAGTACCAACTTTTTTTCCATTACAAATCTCTTTTATTTGACAAAATGAAAGCTTCAGAACCAAAACCTCGTGATTTTTTTAAAAACTATTCATCAACGCGAATCTCCATTTTTACAATGCGAATGCTGCCTCTCCACTAGCCTTACAAGCTTGCAAAATATGAAATACCAACAAAGTTGGGAGCTTAGATTGGGATTTATTTTAGTTATAAAGCCAATGTGAAATTGGATAACTTGGTCAGGAGGGAAAACATGCATGGACTTCAATATTCAAAGACCAACTAAAGCAGTATTTCGTCTCAAAATGTTGGCATGGAAACATAATCAGTGCGTCACAAAATGTTGATGTTCAAAAAGCTTAACATCCTTACAAAAGTTTTTTTTTCTCCAAACATTGGCCTGACTTTATGTAATTGCACTTTTGGTCAGTCGGGTTCATCATATTATACATGTGTTTTTTGTCATACTTCCAAACAACTAAAAAAATCTGGGGGTGAGTGTAGAAGCAAGACAGATTATTTTTAAACTAAAAAATAATAATCACTTTTGGCATTGATAATCAAATAAAAGATATGCATAGTATTTTCTTAGTTAAAAAATCTTGATTCTAGCTTTACGACAGTGTTGGGGATCATCAGTAGATTAGTAGTCAAATCTGGTGCTTTGTTTATTGTGCAATGTTTGCGTTATACAAACTTTCTTGGCAATTTGTGATAATTAAACATTGTCAAATTTTGTCAGGATCGATGTCGATGTTAGCTAAGGATAAAGAAGAATGGATTTTGTCATTTGAAAAACAAAGTGCTGTCTCAGGGGAATTGAATGTCAAAATTTGGTTGGTAACAATAAAAATAAACCGGGTTTATTTTGGCTGTTGCTGTGTGCACGTTTAACAATTGTGTCCCTGCAAGCGATTTAGAGCACATTGAAAATGGGCCGATCCTTAAAAAGCAAAACTTTTGGCTGATATGGACCGGTCTGGACCGTTCCTGGCCGAATTTAGCCGATGTTGACCAATCTTGGCCAATCTAGACCGGTCCGAATCGGTCAAATTCGGCCAAGTCCGATCTGAAAACAAACAAGCAACTCTTTTTCGTATGACGGTTTTTTGTTTACAATCTCGCGTGCCTAAAAACTTTCGAATCTTTTTGTAAAGTGTTCGAATGAACTCCAGAGAACGTTTAAATGTTTTGAAAATTGTTCGATCAAATTATTAAAAAAGTTTTCCAATTGTTTTGAAAAGTCTCTGACTCTAAAATCAAAACAAAAGCAAAAGGAAAAGAACCACAACAGAAGCAAGAAGAAGGAAGTATTTTCATCTTTTTGTTTTCACTAAAACCATCACGAGAATATTTTTTCATGAGCTAATAGATTACTGGTATTATTGGAATATCAGCAAAGGAAAGGCAAGTAAAGCCGGGTTTCCACAAACCCCGCGAACGGTTGGGCGCGGTGCGGTGCGATCAAAATTTCCTTTTATAGCTCATTGACGTCACGAATGAATTTTTTTTGTACACAAAGTGTGAGCTCTATCGAGCGCAACTGAGCTCTTTTGGGAGCTGAAAATTTTCAACTCCCAAAGCGTTCTCTGCGACCAGAGTTTGATGAACCAATCAGAAGAGAGAAAATCTGCTGATTAAGCAAATAAAATATGAAAATGTACAGATTGTGTATAAATCGATATTCACGAACTTTTTCTTTTTTTATATTACTTTTTTTTTCTATTGGCCTCTCGCTCTGTGGAAATTAAACCACGTTCGCGAGGTCTCTACGACCAGATTCTATTTATAGTAACTTGGTCGCACCGCACCGCGCTCGCGGTTTGTGGAAACGAGGCTTAACAGTTTCCTTTTCAGAGATTGTGTTGTTGTTAGTTAAAAGGTCGAAACAATTGGTATTCCTTTTGGTTTTGGTGTTACTTTACTAGCTGTGTATGAAATACGAAGAAAAATATTGACATACAAGTTTTGACAGGGGAGATATGTAAATGATACAGGGATGTCTAAATAAACTAACAAAGGGACGCAGTGCAATTCTATTCTAAGGAGGATTTCTAACAATCTTTTCTAAATGGATTCATAAGAGCGAGTGAGTCAAGGTTATGATATACAAGGGAGTAAGTGATTTACGACGAAAACGCTGACTGTTTGAAAACAATTTTGCTTATAATTAGTATTTTGGCTTCCGTAAAAGATTCTGGACCGGTTCGTATCAGCCTGGACCGGTCCATATCGGCCTAGACCGGTCTTACATTGGCCTAGACCGGTCTTACATTGGCCGAACATCATTATTTTTGTTTTATCAGGTTTGTAACTTGCCAGAACCGGACCTGGCCGTTTTAGGCCGATCCAGACCGGACTTGGCCGATCCGAACCGGACCAGGCTGATTTGGGCCGTAGAATTACTTGGCCGATCCTGGCTGATCTTGAATGTGCTCTAAATCGCTTGCAGGGACACAATTGGTCTCATTTCAAGTTTTCAAGTTTAATTGCCTTGGGATCTTGAACTTGATTCAGGTAACTCTCCTTAGGCTAAAGAGGTTGCAGGACTTGGGTTAGCAAGGCAAAAATTGCTAAAAAAGCTGGTAAAATTGTAATCCTCAAATATCGAAGTTCCAGCCACACTGCCAATACATCCTGGTAGATGACCGATATTTCTTTCTAGAAGATTGGTTTACTAATGTGACTAACTGTCAGGCATTTGATGGCTATGCAAGTTTCCTGATTTCACGGTATAATGTAATATATTATATTCGACAGTATAGACTGAAACTCCTATATCAAGATTACAGGATTTCGATTGCAAGCAAAGATCTTAGCAACAGGTGCTTGCTCATCAGCTTGGTAAATATTGTGTGTTTTGCTTTTGATACAAAATGAGCTCTCAGATTCTTTTTACGCCCCCTGACAGCTGACAATTAGGCTCAGCTGCTTCCATAATTTGCTTCATCGGAAAGTCTTTTTTAAATTTCAACCAATGAGATTGCCATGTATGATGAAGGTTAATGACTGACCCTACTTTTCGGCGCTAATGACTTATCAGCGCCTTGGATAACGAGTAGTCATTTAACTTTATTTGTTTCAATGGTTGATTCAAAGGGACGAATTTTTTCTTATCTTTAGTTCTCAAACGAAAGCGAGAATTTGATGCGAGTGTTATTTTTTCAAAGAATCCTTTCTGTTTGGACGAAAGCACTTTACCGTCATTTGATTGGATACTTGTTTTTAAACAATCATACGGCAATTTTTTGACAAAATAAAAACAATCGATATTGCCGTGATTGGATATAATAAAATATTTGGCGCTTTCACAAGCGTTTGTGACTGAACAAAATAAAACAATCTAAATATTTTCCAGGGGGTGAGTTTTTAGTTTTTTCTTCCATTTCTTTATGTTTGCTAATCCAGAGAGTCTTCATATATATATCACAGGAAAACTTTGGGAAATCCCCAAGATTGGCGAACAATAATTTTTTCCCACTTACAGCTTTTCTCTTTGATATTTTAGGACCCTCTCGGCACTCCGGAAACATCTGGAGCAAAAAGTGCTGTTTTTTCGTGCTCCGGAACACTGGAAGATTCCGGAGCACTTCCGGCGTTCCGAAGCACGATTTCTATACTTTTGTGCATTTGGGCTATTGGTCTACACCGGAACTCTGGAACAAATTTTATTAGAACATCTGAATATCTTTTGTACCCATGTTTAAACGGTTTTTAGAACGTGTTAAAAATCACTTGCTCCGGAAGCACCGGAAGAGCTCTTGTTAACTCTCTTAGTTCTTGAAGAACTTTCCAGGGAAAATTGTGTTTTTTAGATGCTCCGGAAAACTCTGGAAGTTTTCAAGCATTTGGAGGATCCTTCTTTTATTGGTTTCTTTTGTTGATTTCTTGCGTCATCGAAAATTTCCCAAATCCCCCGTCTTCATTAAAGCAATAAAATGATAAACTTTTCCATGTTTCACTTTTTGCATTATATTCTTCAAAATAAAAATATTAAAGATTTTAAGTTCTTCTTTTATTCAATGATTTTTTACGACACTTGCTAGCAACTCCAGAAGTCACGCAATTTTTGTTGACGTCAAACCAAATGTTTCATTTTTCCGTGAACTTTGAACCCTTCGAATTTTTTTCTATGTATGCTAAAGTGTTCCGGTTTTTACTAAAAGAAAGCCTGTGATCTTACCTTTCCAGCGATACATAACACTGTGGACCAGGGGGGGGCACGCAGTTATTACAAGACAGTATGACATTTACTACCGTGGTGGTACTGTTTTCAGAAGTTATGAAAACAGTTACTACACAGTGTAGTAACTGCTGTTTGGGGGGTGGTGCCAAACACTAAAACTAGTACTTTTGGTGTAGTAAGTGCTTATATTTAATTCTTTTTAAAGAACTTTCAAAATTTTTCACAAAAAATGATTTTTTTGTGAAAAAATTCTTTGTTAAAAAAGATATTTTTGTTATAAATGGACGGAAAAAAAATTTGAATTTTTTCTCAGACCCAACTTTGAAATTATGCTTTCCCTAATTATCATTAAAATGTTTTCAACAGCTATTAACCAAGTAAATAAAAAAAAAATCTAGCACAAAAATGGCTTTAGGCTGAAAAATAATCGCAATTTAGGGTAATTTCGAGCATATTTTTGATGATATCACTCAAAAACAGGGGTGGTACCTGGAAATCTTTTCTGAAAACAGTTACTACCAAGGTGTAGTAACTGCAAAGGGTGGTGGTCCTGAAAAAAAGTGTTGAAAAAGCACTTACTACACATCATGTCTTGTAGTAACTGCGTGCCCCCCCCCTGTGTGGACACGGGCTAGACGGCAAATTGGTAAAGTGCTGAAACTTTTTGCAACATTTTCAGAATTGTTTTCGAGGGGAGAAAAAAAGTTGCTACTATCGATGAACAAATGTTTCTGGAAATGGAGAAAAAGGTTGTTGAAGGCTGAAACTTTGTAGTTTATCAGAAAAACTGTGAGGAATTCAAAAATCACATTCGCTATTTTTAGTTCTCTCATTTTCATGTAGTTTTTTTGCTTCTTTAGTATGGGAATGTCCCAAAAAGTTTTTATTTCTGCCGAAATGGATTTTCTTTTCATTTGGGGTTTCTCCTTTTAGAAAAATTTATTCTTTACTTATAACTTTTTGTTCCTCCAGTTCCAGAGGCCCCTTGAAAATGGGTCCTATCACCTTTTTTGACTCATTTCAACCTTTTCCAAGCTACTTTTCTTCAAAAACAAAAATAAACCAACTTGCAATGTCTTCTTTTTTCAAAAAAAGATATATCTTTCGTTATTTTCATAAATAGACCTTTTCACCTTTCCATCCGCAATCTTGAATTGTATGCAAAAATAAAGGAACTAAAAAGCTGTGGTTGGATTTAGTTGGAAAGTATGCAAAACATATGCAAGTTTACACAAAGATTAAAGAGACAACAAAGCATCTTATAAAGAAATATTATAATCATTAGAACAATAAAAAATTGAAATTCTTAATCCAAAAAGAAATATTGTGTCCCTGCAAGCGATTTAGAGCACATTCAAGATCAGCCAGGATCAGCCAAGTAATTCTACGGCCCAAATCGGCCTGGTCCGGTTAGGATTGGCCAAGTCCGGTCTGGATCGGCCTATAACGACTAGGTCCGGTTTTGGCAAGTTATACAAACCTGATCAAACAAAAATAATGATGTTCGGCCAATGTAAGACTGGTCTAGGCCGATATGGACCGGTCCAGAATGTTTCACGAAAGCCGAAATACTAATTATAAGCAAAATTGTTTTCAAACAGTCAGCGTTTTCGTCGTAAATCACTTACTCCCTTGTATATCATAACCTTGACTCACTCGCTCTTATGAATCCATTTAGAAAAGATTGTTAGAAATCCTCCTTAGAATAGAACTGCACTGCGTCCCTTTGTTAGTTTATTTAGACATCCCTGTATCATTTACATATCTCCCCTGTCAAAACTTGTATGTCAATATTTTTCTTCGTATTTCATACACAGTATGTAGCGACAGAAAGAACGGCCATCTGCAAAAATTCAAGGGCTGTTCGGGCCGTCAAACAAAGAAAAGACATAAACATTGGGCCGTTTGTTTTGGTTTTCAAAACAAACGAAGCGATCAAACAGAAACATGGCGAGAAGTAATATTTGGCATGGAATGAAAAATCAATGTTTCTGAAAAAAGTCAACAACCTTCAACCCACCCACCCATATACGTCAATTGATCAATTGACGATGCTAATCAAAAATTAACCCCTGTTTTGTGACATTTTTACAGTCAGCCACAACTTTGCTCATAGAGTGAAACCATTTTGTGGCTTACATTTGTAAATGCATCTGTTGTTAAGCTGAATAGTTCAGCTTTCCGTTGCAAAAAGATGAAATTTTGTGGCTGACTCAAAATTGATCTATAGCTGTCTAAAGTGTGAGTAAATTCTGTGGCTGACATGCCGAGTGGCTTACCCTACCTCTAATCTTTGAGAAGCTATTTCTCAGCAATGGAATTAGATATGACATTAGTTCCTTCTGCGAGTTCTCAGAAAAGGTTTGGATTTCTCATATTCAATCCAAAAATGTGGCTTACATATTGTTAAATGAGAGAAAATGTGACTTACATCATAAAAGTGCTGTGATTTTTTTATTTCAATATTTTCTTTCACTTTGATTAGGAAAACCATCAATTTATGGGATGAGCTGGAGTTTTTACAAGATACTTCACTAATTGGTCATTTGAAGTGGTAAAGATGACGCGTTCTTTAGAAAAAGTAATAAGATTATTTTATTACATCTTAACGACAAACCAAATCAAATAAGAGCTTGTAAAAACTCCAGCTTGTCCCCAATTTATGGCTGAATATCAAGGAAACAAGTGATACTTTTATGGACCTACCTGGTTATGCATTTAACACATTTATAATTGATATCTACGTGACGTGACCATTAAACAATCATTCAGAACACAAATAGTGACGATCTATTAAAATTAGTCGTTTGTTTCTTATAAAAAAAACGTTTAGAAACCAAAATTTCATGCTCTTGAAATATTCTATCATATTCAAGACTTTGTGAGCAAAAACAAACATCTATCTCATCAAAAAATTGAGTAATTTGGCTAAGAACATTGATGTATGCTTATTAATAGTGATTCTTATAGATAAAGATGCGTTTTTTGAGCTGAAAAATTCTTCTTTTACAAAAATCTGCTTCAGCCATCTTTTACCTACTTTCATGCAAAAAATCAGAAAAAATTAATGATCCAATTTTTCACAAAGTCCAAAAAACCCTTTTTTTAGCCGTTTTTTGGCCCAAATTTGCCCAAAAACATTTTCTTTCGAAAATCGGGCTCCGTTACATTCGAGGGTTTATAGTTATGCATGTTTGTGCAATAAATCATAAAGAATGAAAGAGCCAATCTCGAGAAAAGCTAATACCTAAGTAATTGATAATGTGCTTATAAAAAAAAATCAAATTTGGCCAGTTTTTTTATAAAAACACGCCAAGCAACCCAAATTTCCTGTCTAAACACACATTATTCTTCAACAGTAAGGCCTCATGAGCAAAAAAAAAACATCTTTCTCATATAGAAATTGAGTAATTTGACTAAGAACATCGATGTATGCTTATTACAAGTGATTCTTATAGATAAACATGCGTTTTTTGAGCCAACAAAATTTTTTTGCAAAAATCTGCTTCAGCCATCTTTTACCTATGATGGTACCCTACTTTCATGCAAAAAATCAGAAAAGATTCATGATCCAATTTTTCACAAAGTCCAAAAAAAACCGTTTTTTAGCCGTTTTTTGGCCCAAATTTGCCCAAAAATTTTTTTTTTAGAAAATCGGGCTCCGTCACATTTTGCCCACCACCATTTTGCACCTTTGTATCAAAAATCAAAAGATTCCTATGATTCAATCCCGAGAAAAGTTGGTAACAGACGGACGGACGGACGAACACAGGTTAATTTATAGGACCTCCAGGTAGGTCCAAAAAGTAAAATATAGTTGTTAAAAGTACATTTTGGTGGCTTACGGACTCGATAAGAAGCTCTATTAAAATGGATATAAATGCATTATAGATCTTTGACAAAGATTTTATTAAGATTTTCCAAGTAATGGATAGCTGAATGTTTATTTATTCATTGACACATTATATTTTGTATTAAATCGTGGCTTACTGCCCTTCTGCGAGTAAAAAATGTGGCTTACAGCGGGGGAGATAATCAGAAATTATACAGGCTGGAAGTCCATTGACTATCAAGCCTTAAACTATTTCTTTGATTATTTATCAAATATAAAGAGAATAGCCTTATATTTTGTAATTATAAATGTACATTATTGTGGCTTACAGATCCAAAAACATGACTGTAAAGCATTTATCAAACAATGTGATTCAAATCGATTTCAGTGGTGGTTTATGAAGCTAGAACAGTACCTAGTGTAACTTATTTTTGTCTGTCAGCCACAAAAATTGCTCATCTAATCATGAAAAAACTACTATTGATGGTTTCCTTTCAAATTTGATATAAAATACCAACCCTGCATTCTTAATGGATCAATTATCTGTATTGTCATGTTAACGGTATTATCTTGCATTTACCTCCAAGTAAGCCACATTTTGTGCTCAAATTACGACTTCACAACATTTTGGTATCTATTCTGGTGATTTTAAATTGGATTTTCGATCATTTTGAGTAGCTACAAATGTTTAGAAGCGTATGGAGCAGGTTAACGCTTAATTTCTGACAAAAATATCCCTTTAATGTAAGCCACAAAATAGAACGTTAAACAGTGGAATATCATGTACATTTAATGCTTTTCGTAAAATTCAATCTTTCTACCATCGAGAGCTGAAGGTTTCTTTTTTGTATCATCTCTAGTTTTGATGTGGCTTACATTCTAAAAAACTCGACATTTTTTGATTTGCAGCCACAATTTTGGCTCAATTAACAAAATTTTTTTTTTCAATCATATCCTCGTCTTGAGTTCTATAAGCCTCTGAGATTTGAAGGCTAGATTCAAAATACCTGGGGAGTTATTTCAAAAAGTTGTTTTTGGCCATTTTTTCCAATGTCACACTATTTTTGATTAGCATCTGACGTTCTTCTAACCTAAGATCGATTTGTGAGTGACCCCTTACAGGAGGCTCTGGGAGCTCACATGGCATGGGTTGACCCGGGCAAAGGTTTGTTCACTTGCCAAGTGAACCGTTGTGAGTGGGAATGGAACCTTGGTTGCCTGTACAGGAATCAAGGTTGATGTCCACTATACCACAACGCCTCCTTTTTCAGTACACCCTTTAAGGCCACAGGTGCCGAAAAGAAAGGCCGTGTGAAATGTGTCAATCTTATTGGAGGAAATTAAATAGACAGTTTATAATGAGCGCCACAAAGCAATCAGTAGTGCGTAGATCACAAATAAGTTGTGTTCGTTCCATATCACTGTTGCAAAAAACAGTCGCATAGCGCTTTTTAAACGCAAACAATCTTTGAAAAATTACGGACGGAAAGCTTCTTTGAACTAACACTGGATGATCCAATCAGCGACTAACAATGAATGTACAAAATGCTTTGAAAAATAAAGGTAAAAAATCTGATAGATTTCTGACTTTCCGACTGAAAAATGTGTCGGATTTTTAAGATAGAAAGTCGGTCGGACGACGGGAACACAACTTATTTGTGATCTACGCCTAATGCAGCTCTAGTGCGCTTGATAATTCTTGCCGCGCGAACAAACCTATATTCAGGGCGCATTTTTCAGATGATTCTAGTGCTGACCGACTGCCTAGGTTCAGAGCACACTTTGCCGACGATTTTAGTGCCGACCGACCGACTCACTTTTTGGGGCTGGAAATGACGCGAACACCAAGACACCACTTTCATTATGAGATTTTGAGTTCAATTTTTTGTTAAATCAATTGGCATATGGAACAAAAGAAAATAGTCAAAGATCAAAGAAATTTACTGTTAAAACTTCAATTGCAATTGATAGCAAGTAGTTTGTGGCACTTTCCAAAAAAAAAAGTTTATATAATATTGGGTCAGTCTGGGGTTTTTATAAGACACAAATACTTTGAATTTTACAGAACAGCAGGAAAAGAATTTACTTGTTCACCCTCTAAAATTCATTTAAACAAAAGACTTAGATTTGTTAAAAATGAGACATGTAATGTAAATGTAGAAACACTATTCCCTCTACAATATTCATTTATTCAAGGTCCCGAAGGTCCCGAAGTCCCAAGATGAGAATATACCAAATACACCCCAAAATATACATATACCCCCTTGGTCCCGAAGGTCCCAAGGTCCCGAGATGAGAATACACCAAATACACCCCAAAATATACATATACCCCCTTGGTCCCGAAGGTCCCGAGGTCCCGAGATGAGAATACACCAAATACACCCAAAATATACATATACCCCCTTGGTCCCGAAGGTCCTGAGGTCCCGAGATGAGAATACACCAAATACACCACAAAATATACATATACCCCATTGGTCCCGAAGGTCCCAAGGTCCCGAGATGAGAATACACCAAAAACACCCCCAAAATATACATATACCCCATTGGTCCCGAAGGTCCCGAGGTCCCGAGATGAGAATACACCAAATACACCCCAAAATATACATATACCCCCTTGGTCCCGAAGGTCCCGAGGTCCCGAGATGAGAATACACCAAATACACCCAAAAATATACATATACCCCCTTGGTCCCGAAGGTTCCGAGGTCCCGAGATGAGAATACACCAAATACACCCCCAAAATATACATATACCCCATTGGTCCCGGAGGTCCCGAGGTCCCGAGATGAGAATACACCAAATACACCCCAAAATATACATATACCCCATTGGTCCCGAAGGTCCCGAGGTCCCGAGATGACAATACACCAAATACACCCCAAAAATAACATATACCCCCTGGGCCCGAAGGTCCCGAGTGGCCCGAGATGAGAATACACCAAATACAAACCCCCAATCATATAATAGACCCCATGGGTCCCGAAGGTCCCGAGGTCCCGAGATGAGAATACACCAAATACACCCCAAAATATACATATACCCCCTTGGTCCCGAAGGTCCCGAGGTCCCGAGATGAGAATACACCAAATACACCCCAAAATACATATACCCCCTTGGTCCCGAAGGTCCCGAGGTCCTGAGATGAGAATACACCAAATACACCCAAAATATACTATAGACACCATTGGTCCCGAAGGTCCCGAGGTCCCGAGATGAGAATACACCAAATCACACCCCCAAAATATACATATACCCATTGGTCCCGGAGGTCCCCGAGGTCCCGAGATGAGAATACCACAAATACACCCCAAAATATACATATACCCCATTGGTCCCGAAGGTCCCGAGGTCCCGAGATGACAATACACCAAATACACCCCAAAATATACATATACCCCCTTGGTCCCGAAGGTCCCGAGGTCCCGAGATGAGAATACACCAAATACACCCCCAAAATATACATATACCCCATTGGTCCCGAAGGTCCCGAGGTCCCGAGATGAGAATACACCAAATACACCCCAAAATATACATCTACCCCCTTGGTACCGAAGGTCCCGAGGTCCCGAGATGAGAATACACCAAATACACCCCAAAATATACATATACCCCCTTGGTCCCGAAGGTCCCGAGGTCCTGAGATGAGAATACACCAAATACACCCCAAAATATACATATACCCCATTGGTCCCGAAGGTCCCGAGGTCCCGAGATGAGAATACACCAAATACACCCCAAAATATACATATACCCCTTGGTCCCGAAGGTCCCGAGATCCCGAGATGAGAATACACCAAATACTCCCCCAAAATATACATATACCCCCTTGGTCCCGAAGGTCCGAGGTCCGAGATGAGAATACACCAAATACACCCCAAAATATAATATACCCCCTTGGGTCCCGAAGGTCCGAGGTCCCGAGCAGAGGAATACACCCAAACACCCCAAAATATACATATACCCCCTTGGTCCCGAAGGACCCGAGGTCCCGAGATGAGAATACACCAAATACACCCCCAAAAATATACATAAACTCCCTTGGTCCCGAAGGTCCCGAGGTCCCGAGATGAGAATACACCAAATACACCCCAAAATATACATATACCCCCTTGGTCCCGAAGGTCCCGAGGTCCCGAGATGAGAATACACCAAATACACCCCAAAATATACATATACCCCCTTGGTCTCGAAGGTCCCGAGGTCCCGAGATTGAGAATACACCAATACCACCCCAAATATCCTATACCCCTTGGTCCCGAAGGTCCCGAGGTCCCGAGATGAGAATACACCAAATACACCCCAAAATATACATATACCCCATTGGTCCCGAAGGTCCCGAGGTCCCGAGATGGACATGTTTTTTAATTGTTTCGTTTTTGACATTTTCAAAAAAGCTAAATTTTGATTGGGGTAACTTGGAGGTCTGAAATTTTCACAGGATGTTAGTAGTGATGATAGGACCCCAAAAAGTTCTTTTCCCAAAATTCTAGCTGTTGTAGGGGCCAGTTAGGAGCAAATTTTAGCATTTGTATGTATTTCGCAAAATGATCTAAATCAGAGCTAAAAACCCAGGAAGTTGTCTATCTGACCAATGATTCTCATAGAGGGATGGCAATTAAAGCAGGCTATTGTTAAAAGGCCCACATTTTCCTATTGTGGGGCCCTTTTTAGAGCACTTTTTTAGCACCTATTTCCCCATTGACAATAAGTGCCAAAACACCAAAGTAAAAGGCTTGATTGGATATAAGACTTCCATAACTTCTTTTGAAATAGTTGAATAATCAAGTTATTAACACCAATATAACACTTGAGCTGTTAAAGGGCCCGTTTGGAGCAATTTAGCATTTTTCCACTAAAAATACTGCAGCAGAATTACTAGTATGTTTCTAAACACCTAATTAAAAGGCTTGAGTAGGTGTAAAACCTTCTTAACTTCCTTTGAAGTAGTTTAATAATCAAGTTATTAACACCAATAAAACATTTGAGCTGTTAAAGGGCCCGTTTGGAGCTAAATTTAGCATTTTCCACTGGAAATACTGCAATTTATTCTGCTTCTCTTACTAAAATTAACTTTACACCTAGTCTAATTTTTGCTAAATTCAGCTCATTTTGAGACCTAGGAACATAAAATAACCTCATGAAGTTCTGTTCAATTGTGTATCAAACATTAATGATAACTTATTTGATGTTCAAAACCTTTTCAGGGTCCAGAATCGAGCAAATATTTAACATTTTTCGTTAAATGCTAAAATACTGCTCGTTTTTGGTCCATTTAACTATGACAAAGATCACAGAAAATACTTTTTAACCTTCGTGAATGATCCAAGCATCAAATAGCACCTAAATGAGCTATGAAATAACAATAACCTTTGGGTTATCAAATTTTAGCATAAAGATATGGCCTTCAAGAACTCTAAGTCCAGTCAATGCTAAATTTTTGCTCATAAAAGGACCCTGGAATGCTTTATATCGGCCAAATTTGGTTTTTCTATCTTTTTGAATGCCTCAAGTATGCATAATATCAATATCATAGTTCTTTTGTGTTTATCTTAACTGTGCTGGTGGATTAAAAAAAAGCCACACCCAATGCTAAAAACATGCTCATAATGGGACCATACAACCATTTTTAGTGATTGCTTATGTTGGTATATTGATCTTATAAGGTATAAAAAGGCATGTGCAAAGTATTAGAGTCATAGCAGAAAAATTGAGAGAGATACAAGCCTCTAAATCCAAATGCTAAGTATTTGCTCCTACTAAAATGCTAAGTATTGGCTCATTTTTGGACCGCACTTTGTTGAAGCATAAGTCATGACAGATTTAAGCTTTAGAAAAAATTCTTTAAAATTTTTAAAGTCCATCTTTTCCACGCAACCATCATCAGGGCATAATTTTAGTTCATTCATTATATTAGAAATGAATGATGATTTCCCAAGACCCCTAAAAACGAAACAATTAAAAAACATGTCCAGATGAGAATACACCAAATACACCATAAAATATACATATACCCCCTTGGTCCCGAAGGTCCCGAGGTCCCGAGATGAGAATACACCAAATACACCCCAAAATATACATATACCCCATTAGTCCCGAAGGTACCGAGGTCCCGAGATGACAATAAACCAAATACACCCCAAAATATACATATACCCCCTTGGTCCCGAAGGTCCCGAGGTCCCGAGATGAGAATACACCAAATACACCCCCAAAATATACATATACCCCATTGGTCCCGAAGGTCCCGAGGTCCCGAGATGAGAATACACCAAATACACCCCAAAATATACATATACCCCATTGGTCCCGAAGGTCCCGAGGTCCCGAGATGAGAATACACCAAATACACCCCAAAATATACATATACCCCCTTGGTCCCGAAGGTCCCGAGATCCCGAGATGAGAATACACCAAATACTCCCCCAAAATATACATATACCCCCTTGGTCCCGAAGGTCCCGAGGTCCCGAGACGAGAATACACCAAATACACCCCAAAATATACATATACCCCCTTGGTCCCGAAGGTCCCGAGGTCCCGAGATGAGAATACACCAAATACACCCAAAAATATACATATACCCCATTGGTCCCGAAGGACCCGAGGTCCCGAGATGAGAATACACCAAATACACCCCCAAAAATATACATAAACTCCCTTGGTCCCGAAGGTCCCGAGGTCCCGAGATGAGAATACACCAAATACACCCCAAAATATACATATACCCCCTTGGTCCCGAAGGTCCCGAGGTCCCGAGATGAGAATACACCAAATACACCCCAAAATATACATATACCCCCTTGGTCTCGAAGGTCCCGAGGTCCCGAGATGAGAATACACCAAATACACCCCCAAAATATACATATACCCCCTTGGTCCCGAAGGTCCCGAGGTCCCGAGATGAGAATACACCAAATACACCCCAAAATATACATATACCCCATTGGTCCCGAAGGTCCCGAGGTCCCGAGATGAGAATAAACCAAATACACCATAAAATATACATATACCCCCTTGGTCCCGAAGGTCCCGAGGTCCCGAGATGAGAATACACCAAATACACCCCGAAATATACATATACCCCATTAGTCCCGAAGGTCCCGAGGTCCCGAGATGACAATAAACCAAATACACCCCAAAATATACATATACCCCCTTGGTCCCGAAGGTCCCGAGGTCCCGAGATGAGAATACACCAAATACACCCCCAAAATATACATATACCCCATTGGTCCCGAAGGTCCCGAGGTCCCGAGATGAGAATACACCAAATACACCCCAAAATATACATATACCCCTTGGTCCCGAAGGTCCCGAGGTCCCGAGATGAGAATACACCAAATACACCCCAAAATATACATATACCCCCTTGGTCCCGAAGGTCCCGAGGTCCCGAGATGAGAATACACCAATACACCCCAAAATATACATATACCCCCTTGGTCCCGAAGGTCCCGAGGTCCCGAGATGAGAATACACCAAATACACCCCAAAATATACATATACCCTCTTGGTCCCGGAGGTCCCGAGGTCCCGAGATGAGAATACACCAAATATACCCCAAAATATACATATACCCCCTTGGTCCCGAAGGTCCCGAGGTCCCGAGATGAGAATACACCAAATACACCTCAAAATATACATAAACCCCCTTGGTCCCGAGGTCCCAAGACGAGAATACACCAAATACACCCCCAAAATATACATATACCCCATTGGTCCCGAAGGTCCCGAGGTCCCGAGATGAGAATACACCAAATACATATTCTAATCTCGGGACCTTGGGACTTTCGGGACCTAAGGGTACAAGTATTTTATGGGGGGTATTTTCATCTCGGGACCTCGGGACCTTCGGGACCTAAGCGTACAACTATTTTTTGCAGGGATTCTCATCTCGGGACCTCGGGACCTTCGGGACCAAGGGGGTATATGTATATTTTGGGGTGTATTTGGTATATTCTAATCTCGGGACCTCGGGACCTTCGGGACCCATGGGTACAAGTATTTTAAGGGGGCATTTTCATCTCGGGACCTCGGGACCTTCGGGACCAAGGGGGTATATGTATATTTTGGGGTGTATTTGGTGTATTCTCATCTCGGGACCTCGGGACCTTTGGGACAAGGGGGTATATGTATATTTTGGGGTGTATTTGGTATATTCTAATCTCGGGACCTCGGGACCTTCGGGACCTCTGGGTACAAGTATTTTGTGGGGTTGTAAGAACTGGTTCGGTAAAATACACAGGAACGAATCATTAGCCGACGTTGTAAAAACCCCAGATCATCTGATAATATTAGGGTGGTCAGTCGAAACTCATTTGCAAAATGTCAAACCAAGTTTAATGAAAAACCCTTACTGTATCCTCAGAAAAAAAATCAGGGGTCACTATCTTTAAACCTTTAGTAGTTTTCCAGATATTTCATTTTGAAGTTCCATTTTTTGAAGATTTCTGTGCAAAAACCTCCCGGCATCTTGTAACCTCTTCACGGCACTGAAATTGAAAGTGTTTCACTAAAAAAAATTCTTGCGAGAAGTTTGGGGCGAGTGGGTTTTTCCGTAGCGCAAGCTACAGACGGGGGTCACCATATACCATTAACTTTCCCTTAGTGCTTTCCACCCGAATCTATTTGATTAAAGATTTTTTCAGATTTGGAAAGAAAAAACATCTATCTTGTTAAAATAATAACGTTGGTTGAAAAATATTGTAAATTTAAAGGCAATATTTGCAGTTTAAGTGCTTATTTTAACTTCCTGAAAAAAGTAGAACGCTCTAGTCAGCCAACGTGGTAGGTTTCGAAAGCTAAACTATTACGGAGGAAAATGTAAAAAAATTCAGGACGATAGCTGACTCGGGTGGCTAGCGCTTTTGATTTTAGTAAGGCGACAATCACAAATATATTCGTTTTGCGTCGCCCGACTGACTCTCGAAAATTGAGTAGAATTGAGTCGGTGAGTCCGTAAATTTGTCAGACTTTTTCTGTCGATGACGTTTTCTTTGTTCAAAAATTTTATTAATGCAGATTTTTTGCGAGCGCTTTTCTAGCGCATTCGCAGCATTTTGACTTTGTTTATCATTACATGTGCCATTTTGCAGCCTAGACAAATGTTAAATTTTGTTTCCGCGCAAATTCGTCACATTTTGTCTCGATAGCCTCATATCTACGGAACTTATCCTTAGAGGCAATCGAGCAGAAACAATAGAAAAAATCTTTATTTGGCTCTGTAGAAAAATTGCAAAATAGAAACTCGCTTAAATTCACACTACTGCATTTTTAACACCCGTTGCGACGCGAACAGAGCATTTTTTCGATGACCGCCTAGGATGTTTTGGGTCGTTATGTAAACCCGAAAATTTTTACGACCGAAAGACCGACCGACCGACCGACTCACTTTTAAGACCCAACTGAGGACACGAAATGAAGATATTTGTGATATGCCGCTTAACCCCCGGTAAAAAAAATTCTTGTGCCGTGAACAAGACGTTTGAAAAAGCGCACCCACAAGGACTCATTTTCAAATTTTGAAAGAACGAAAAGACATATCTTGATAATTTCTTTTGCAAAAGAAAGCTGAATAAATTCTCTTGAAGTTGGAAAAAGAATTTGTGCTAGAAAACTTTTTGCGAAGCGAATTTATGAGCGAAGCAGTTTTGCTATATTGTGCACGTACCTTTAACTTCTATCCCAAACGAAAATTTGCTATAAATTTGCTATATAAATCACATCTTCAAACCGATGATTTTATCAAAATGACCTTGAATGGTTTGGCTTGAAGCCACGAAAACTTTCTCGGTTTGGTAGCTAGGACTGCGAAAAATGCCGTTTTAAAATGGTGTACCCTAACAGTGAACAGCAACAAAATTACCGGAAGCCGAAACACGGACTTAGAATCTGAAGTTGATCAAACTGCCTCGCGGGCGGCACGCATCTAAGCAATCTAAGCAGTGGTTCTTCGGTTTTAAATGTTTATTTTGCTGTTAAATGGAAAAAAATTAGTTTGAACGTTGACAGAAAGGATCTTCATCATCCCTTGACTTTTAACAGCAAGTATTAAGTATCAAATAAGGTTAATTTATAAGAGGATTTTGCAAGTCGCGCGGGCGGGCGGGAGGAGTGCTCTTTTAGTGAACGAAACTTACCTTGCAAAACCAAGTGGATATTCTATGATAAAGAAGTAGATGGCAATCACAAATATCTTCGTTTCGCGTCGCCCGACCGACTCTCAAAAATTGAGTAGAATTGAGTCGGTGAGTCGGTAAATTTCTCGGACTTTTTCTGTCAATGACCTTTCCTTCGTTCAAAAATTTTATTATTGCCGATTTTTTGCGAGCGATTTCAAGCGCATTCGCAGCATTTTGACTTTGTTTATCATTACATGCGCCATTTTGGGGTCGGAGGTCACAGTGTTCAAAGGTCATGATTTTAAACCACCCATTACACGCGGTTGTTTTGGCTGATGGCTGGCTGGCAGTTTCCTCCAAGAATGCACTTCAAAAAAAGATGCAAAAATGGAAAGCCGAAAATTTTTACGACCGAACGACCGACCGACTCACTTTTTAGACCCAACCAGGACGCGAAATGAAGATATTTGTGATTGCCGCCGTACGGAGGTAATCAAATTTGCCGAATTTGTCAAGAAATAAATCAAAACTGCCCAAGAACCAACAAGCCAACTTTGTACATTTTTGTTTTTGTTTTATTTTTATGTTTTGATGATTTCGACAGACGATTCGTGATGCGAATAAAAATGTTTGATCGTTCGACGAATATCGTTCGATTTTATTAAGGCACCATTTACACTAGTGTAAATGTTTAATTAATCGTGTTTACGTTTTATTTTTATTATGTAGTGTAGTTTTTGTTATAATAATATACATAGTGTGTGAAAAATGTCAAACTTAGCGCCGCGAAAAAAAAAAGAAGAATAAATAGAAGGAAAAAAAAGAGCGCGGCGGGCGGCGGGCGGCGGAGGGTGTTGCCGCCGTGGATTATGTGGTGTGTTTGGGGCATTAAGGCTCTTACGACCCTGTCTCTGCTATAGCGGCTTTATTAGAGGGATTTTTTTAGAGTGTCTCTTATTTTGCTAGCAACTTGCGAATTGAATGAGGTGGAGTCTGGATCGCTTCGCAACCCTTATACAATACCACTGCTGTTATGGTGTCGATTCCAGCCAAGCCATATTTTATCATTCTACAGAAATCCCCGCTTGAAAAATCAAAACATTGATACTTGGTCGAGTTTACTAAACTTTGCCGAATTAAAACGCGGGAAAATATCATATGACATATGACCACGGCTTCCGTTTAGTCCGATCATGATTCTGATCACGTGATATAGCTTGATGTTTTGACTTTTTTAAACCAATGAAATCATTTGTTTATACCGCACTAAAGGCCTTTCTAGATTACCGCGCAAATAAAACCGGGGGTCAACATGAACTTTAAAGCCTGCTGCGGGAAAGGGAAATGGTTTTGAAGAACCAAATATATACAGAAAGGTTTTAATATTATTCAGATATCAGGAAAACAAGTGACATTTACGTGGTTGATCTTTATAAAGTTTGATCTGACGGTTTGTTGTAAAGAATGTTGACCCCCGTGTTGGTTTTATAACCTTTATTTTTGGATTTGTGAGAAGACAAATGTTATTGTAAAAAAAAGTCATTTGGAAGTGTAATCATACCCTTTCTAGGGAACTGGACCAACATTTTTTAAGTCAGAATTCATTGCCAGTAATGCCGCAGCGTGGTTTGAAACCTTGTTGTAGGTCTGGTGGAAAATGGATTTATTTCTGAATGTAAACATTACTGCAGCTAGAATATTTTCCTTATTTTGACAAACAAAAGGTTCAAGGTTTGTTTACTTTTTATTTTACTGCATTTCTCTGTCTTATTCTGCTGTAGTAGGCAATTGAAAACACCTAATTTTTTGTTTTTGTCAGTGCTCGCTCGGCAGCCATTTTGAATTTTTTTTTTTTGACGTCTGTACTCGGCAATTTCGTGACCTCTACAGAATCGACGATTTTGCCTGAGGGGAACAGCAGTGATACGGCTAGTTCTTCCTCTGGATTTATCTAAGTTTGAAAATTTTTTTTCACATGTCCTGTTTTTGTTACTGCGGCAGGCGCGAGCCTAGACCTCCCTAATAATATGAATGCCAGCTAGCTTTCATGAGCTAAATCTTGGTACTATTTTCAACTTTTCCCCAAAGAATTGCCTTCCTTGAAAATGAAGAAGAAGAAATTAACTGCTTCACGATGGAGCTCATGACGAAATCAAAAAGACAACTTTTGTATAAAAGATGAGAAGTTTTTTGAATATCAACATTCAACAAGGCTTTGTTGTTTGTTTGTCGGCGGTTTGTGGCTGCGCTGGAATTTGCTTAAAAGAAAATTACCTACAAGTCTGCTTTCCAAACAAACAGATAAGTGATATACTTACCTTCCAGTCAACGAATGCTTGCTTTTCACATCAAACATAGATTGACTCTGAATGTTCAGAAAGTTTAGCATTAAAAACCCAAAACTCACTAGCCAAAAATGTGCTTTCACCACTTCCTCCGTTTCGAATTCCGCCACACCGCAGCTTAAGCTGTCCTGTTTGATTTTAGATTTGGGCGTTTGTTTTATTTATTTTTTAAATCAGAATATAATAGATTTAAAGTCGTTTAGTAACCTTTAAAAATTTGGAATATAGCCAAATCAACTAATTTTGGACTTTAAATCTATTTTAGGGTCAAATAAAGCTTAAAATTAAATAAAAACTTTCCGCCATATCTTTTTTGCCATTGGAATATTTATCAAATAAGCCAATGAAAACCCGAGAGACGATAACTTATGCGTCAATATCCCCGAATAATTACAAATTATGCGAATATCCTAAAGAATATATTTACTTTCTCTCGCAATTTTGATGTCGAATGTTTGGAAGTTTTGCTATCATGAAAAATACAAAATTTTAGCTAAAAATTGCCTTGTTTTTGTTACTTTTTGGGCAAATTTTGGAACGCAAATTATGATGTACTGAAACTCTTATGTTTTGGAAAAGAAATTGGAAGATTGGTCGGAATTTTTTTTGTTTACACGAATTTATGTGATTGAAATCAACAAAAGACGGTCACGCTGATGCCACCCAGCCGTTTTTGATGCCATAAATTACGGATTTCACTACAGTTATAGGTAAACGAATACTTTACTTTATTAGTATAGACTCTTTAGAGACTGAACAGCTCTAATTTGGAAACAAATATGTTTTATTTTTTGAGATTTTCCTTGGTTTTCTTCCAGTTGTGCTCTAGTTGAATTGTTAATGTATGATGTCATTAGTGCCCATTCTTCTTTTGTTTCTGCGCTCGCTGATTGGTCTAGAGATGCTCACGTGGTTGAAAGTCGAATATTTTATTATCGTTAATGGCGGCAACTTTCAACTGCCTTGTAAACAAACTTCTGTTCCCTTATGCTATATTCATTCGAGTGCAAAATATTAAAATGTGCTTTGCACGTGGATTGGTTTCACCAAGGATTTCCAGCTTTTGTAAGACCAATCTGTCAGATAGTGAAAGTTTTGAACTGGGATACTTCAAAATGCTCTCAATTTTGCACAAGAAGAACAGGTATAATTTTTTTTTACATTCCATAAATCTTGTTGAGTAGAGTCATATCACCAGTGCACGAATGGCCCCAGTGCACGAACGAGCGTCTTTGAACTTGAAAAAAACAACCAAAAACAAACTTCTATAGAACTTCCTTTGTGCAGCAGAATCCTCAAACTATCCCTTGTAATCTCTCCTAAAATTAAAATGAACGGAGTACTAGAACAACACCAAACCGATTTGAACGAGGCCAAGTAAAAAAATCACGAAATTTGGGATTTTTGTAAATATGGCTGATCGCGAGAGAAAATGTTTTTTATAAGAAAATTTGCGCAAGAAGAGTTCTGAAAATGACTTTCCTCTTTTAAAAACCTGTTATCTTCCATCACACAAAATTTCATTGAAATTTGTTAGCTCATTAATTCAAAATCAATAGAAACATATCACCAGTAGTGGATATAAAAAAGGTTCCAGTCCGCGAACGATCCGAACACCATATTCAAAATGAAGACATTGCAACGTCAAAACATTCGAAAGCGCTGGCGATCTCAATTAAAAAAGAAGACACTACATTGCCGCGCTTTTCGATGAACAAAACTTGAATAAGAAAACAAAAAAATGGACGACAAGAAAATATTTACAAAAATAAACAGGTTAGTAAAACGCTAAAGTTCTTATAAAAAAGACGCTATTTTGGTGAAAAAGCGTGTGGTTTTGAAAAGTTCAAATACCCCTGTATCATTTCGGAAGAGAGTTAAAGTATTACCTGCGAGCGGAGCTCTAATTTTTCTTTCAAAAGATCGTTCGCGCACTGGTTCCTCGTTCGCGCACTGGGTCCGAATAGCGCTCGCTTTAACGACTTATTATTCCAAGAAGAAGCCTTCAAATAAAGTGAAAACAAACTAAAAGAAGGACTTCAAGCTTGTTTACGAGATGGTCAAAAAGGATTTATGTAAAAACGAAAAGTAAGTCAGAAAAGAGAAAAATAAGTTTGCCGTTCTTGCACTGGGTACCCCCCTCTATCCTTTCTTGTTTCAAATTTTCATTATACGAATTGTTTTCAAATTTTTCTTTTTTTGAGGGATTAAGCTTTGTTGAAGGGAGGTCTTACAAAATTGATTACGTTGGGGACTAATTCAGGCATGAACTAAGTTTGTGCAAAAAATCAGTCTGACTCTGAAAGGACAAGAAGGAGGACCCTGCCAACGCACCAGAACCAGGAACACCAGACACGCGAAAGTCCGGTGTAAAATGAGAATTTTTTTTACCACCGGACAGTCTCTACACCGGACTTAGGCGAAGGGAAATCAGGTATTAGTTTACCGTTACAACAACTTCAAAATTCGATGCGGCAAAATTTCATTATTCATTATTCATTATTTTACCATAAACTCTCCCAAGCTGCAAGTGTCTATACTATTAGCTATACACATCAACATAGTGGGCATCGTATTTGGACTGGAAAAAATGGAAATAATGAAAATTTTTAAAATAATGAAAATTTTTAAGCGGCAGCTCAAACACACGCGGGCGGATAACGGTAAACCTATACCTGACTTCCCTTCGCTTTAAGTAAGTCGGATGTCCGGTGTCGGAGAAGGATATTTTTTTCCACCGGACAATCAAAACACTTGACATGACCAGTTCGGTGAGTCCGGTGTTTCTTAATTTTTTGTTTCATAAATGTCCGACGTCCAAAACTCCCTGTATCCAACACCGGACTTATTGCGTCCGGTGTAGCGGATACTTTTTGCCATCGGACAAATACACCAGACAATCCAGTGCGTCGGCAGGCAGTTACATCAATATGCCTTCTTACCTGTCTTTAAAAATATAAATAAAAGTAATCACGGGAAAGGATGCGAAAAAAAAAAGACATAAGTTGTGAGAACAGAGTAATTAAACTTGTTAGAAAAAGTACCATTAGAAGTCATAAAAAATCAACCTGAATAAATGCAATCGGAATCCCAGAGAACTTCATAATTCCCCAAACAACATTACATTACTATGTCAAACTCCCATTACTTAAATTTTACAATTACGTCAGAGTAGACTACGCTCGCCACCGAAGAGGTTTATTTGGAAAGGGTAATTACATTTTATTGTTCGCTTCTTTTTTAAAGATTGGCCGGGTTGGAAAAGTATGAATTTCTTTGTACATATTTTACCTACCCCAAATATTTAGAAGGCTGAGTTTTAAACAAATCGTCAAGTTGAAACGAACGATAAATCTATCAAAGTCTGTTTTGTTTACCCCCTGGTGACTTAACAAAAGAGACTTAACTCGATGTTACAATCCAATTATTGAAAGTTTGTGTCGGCCTTTTTATAATGAGCGAGACATACGTTCTCTGATTACGCAATTTTCATATTGACATTTTCGAGGCATTTTGATGTAACTGGCAGGGTCCTCAAGAAGGAGACAAAATTTGAAACAGAAAAATTGCGAGTGCAATTTTCGAATTGATTACGAGCTAGCTAATCGCACAATGGGTTTCACTACGTTTTCCCAGTTAGGAAAGTAGTTTACAGAAATTAACTGAAGGTTCTCTCTGTATGTTTTTCTTTAATCGCTGTTTTATATATTTTTTATTTATTTTTTATTTAACCTTTCCAGCGCGCAACTTTTTAAATTTTCACGCTGTCAACGCGCAACATTTTTTCAGAAAATAGACATGTTCAGTTATTTTATCATAACTCAAGAACTAGGAATCTTTAGAAAAAAAGTAAGGTATCCCTGAAAAGCTAATTAAATTCTACAACTTTTAGACCAGGTACCAATCCAAATAGAATATTCCAACAAAAATGGTAGCATCACGTAAACCACAGTTTTTTTTCACGTTTTGCGGTAATGTCACTTTTTCTGCATTTTTCACTTCTAGAGCAAAAAAAAGTGGGGGGAAGTTAATTAAAAAATCTGTCTTTGGCTATTTATCAATCTATACATCATTTTGAAGTAATATACCAAAAATCAGCATCCAGAAAAATCTGTATGTGTCACACCAGCCGCCCAAATATCGGTCACTTTTGCCAAAAATCACGATTTTCGGCTAAAAAAATCCAATGGACACGATCATTAATATGAGACCAATTTTGGCCTACTTGTGGACATTGATACCATGTGTTAAACTTTTATCAATTATTTGAACATAGTGAATATTGACAAATATCAATGGATATGTTATCTTCAAAAATTGATAAATCTTTAACACTGTTGAGGTCCTGTGTCACAACGATCAAATCAAGACAACTTATTAACACCTAAAGTGATGACAAAAAAATGATAAAAAATTAACAAGGTCTTTTTTTTGGAAATGATAAAAAATAGTCTAAAACTTTAATTTGACCTTGAAATTGAAAATCCTTTGAACAGACCAAAAATATGATAATTTTTTATCAAATTTGACAGGTTTCAGGCTCAAAAACAATGAAATGATAATTTTTTAACAGATTGAAGTTCAAAACTTGGTAATTTTTATCATAAATTTGTGGGAAACTGCCAAAATTTGGGTCGTTTATTTTTAACTCTTTGTTTTGATACATATCTCTTTAAACTATAGGCAGAACTACAATTTTGAATAACTTGAACAAAAATAGATAAAAACTTAACCAAAACTAGTATGTACTTGTAAATATTACACTAATTAAGTTGTGTGTTAAAATATTATCAAAATTGACATAAATGGTTAAAAAATGACCAATTGTTTGCATATTAACAAAATCTTGAGTATCAATGGAGCGAAATCAGAAAAAGATAGAATTCAAATGATAAAATGTTAACAGACAAGACAATAGAAGATAATATTTTAATAATTTACTTTCTGTTATAGTTTTATTAGTCTTTGCCACTTAAAGATACTCAATTAAGACTTTCAAAATGCTCAAGAAGCTGATCTACAACCTAATTAAAAACTCCCTAGAATAAATCAAACACTAATATTAACAAAAATACTGATAAAATATTAACAAAATACTAAACAGAACTAACGTGAAACACTATAACAGGGTTTTCTCCAAATCTAGAGTACTTACGAATTACAAATTTTCATATTCTATTATCCTGAAACGTTGCATCCGCATTATCTTTAACTTGTCAGATTTAAAGATTGGTTATCTGAAAGTACATTTCTGCAATTTAGTTTCACTAATTTAAGTTTTGGAACCCTGATTTGAAACCTAAAAATTGCCCCAAATTGACTTAAAACTTGATATCT
This sequence comes from Clytia hemisphaerica, assembly GCF_902728285.1. Taxonomy (NCBI): domain Eukaryota; kingdom Metazoa; phylum Cnidaria; class Hydrozoa; order Leptothecata; family Clytiidae; genus Clytia; species Clytia hemisphaerica. The sequence goes on along the minus strand of NW_027104293.1, from coordinate 214,633 downwards.
TATATTTTTTCCTTGCTAAGATTAAGTTCAATTTTTGCCAAAATTGTTAAAAATTTATCATTTTTGTGTCCAAAATACATGCAACAATCGTTATTTCTATCTGATGAATTCACTTTCTCATGATATTGTCTAAAATCTAATTTGCTAGGTTCCAAGGGCAGCAAACCATTTTCGTAATTTTCTGAGTGTACCAGTGTTACAAATTTATCAATATTTTGTTAACGCTCTGATAAATTTTGTAAATAATTAATATATGGCTAAATTAAACATAGTAATAAATTATTTTTCATTTTGGGGGATTTCAGACTTTTTAGACTTTCATTGAATTGATAAAAAGTTAACAATGTTAATTTTTTATCATATCTTTGTCAAAAATGAAGTTTTTAACTTTTTGAAAAAAAATATTTAAAGAACGTAGTAATATCTAACTTCTGTTAAATTTTCGACCCATGACAATTAAAATTCAGAAACTTATTAACAAAACAAATTTTTGGACAATTTTATGATGTCCACAATGGTGTCTCATATTATTGATCGTGTCCCAATACATACAATTTTGAAGTATTTTGATGATAATCTGTTTCTAGAAGCAGCTACAACATCAAAAATGGTGTAAAAGTATTTCCCAACTATCTAAGCAACACTTTCAGTCAGTATTCTTAGCTCCTGAAGCTTTTGAAGGGTATCGGCTACCGTGAAACTAGATGGCATAGTCGGCGACAGTTGCAAAGTTTCCAAAAACCGTAAGCCTTTTGAGGCAAACTCATTGCTATCAAATCTGGTCTCTTTTGACCATAATGGATGCTAAATGTCATCATAATAATTTCATGTGGCTGTTATGTGGTTCCTGCTATCATTTTGATCCATATAAGCTGTAATCAGGACATCATTATGAGCCAAGAATTTCGGGGATCGATCAACCGTCGCTGGTGCTTGGAGAGGAGTGAAAGAAGTAGTGCAATTCAACATAAATCCAGGCTTTTCAAATTCTTTGGTGCTCCTTTGAAATATATGAGGTGCAGAAAACACTTTTGCATTGGATTTGTCAACTTTCCATGCTCCAACCTGAAGAAAAAGTAAAAAGTACTGTAAGTTTGGGTCGACCCGCCTATGGTTTGTCGAGAAAAGTGGTCAAAATGACAAATAAATGGAATTTTTATGCTAAAAACAAAACAAAAAATATAGGATATACTTACTGGATGTTTTGCCATTATAAAAACAATGTTTCCATGAAGAAAAGTGGCCTAAACCAGTCAAAAAATCCAAGAGCTTTAGCAGTAAGTTTGAAAAACCCATTTCTTGGTCGCCATCTTGATTCAGTGTTTTTCTCTACTTTTTCTACAAACAGTCAGTTCAATGCAAAATCTCGTATTACCATATTTGGAAGAAACCATTGCGTAATGTTATATAATTGTTCTACATCACATATAATGCGCATGCGTAAATTACAACCACAAGCGATTATTACACGCGATTATATAGGTCGAAATGAAGACTATGGGGTGGTCACTCTTAACGGTCGGGGAAGTGGTGGTTCCTTATAAGAAACATTTTTTATAGGAATATCGATGTTTTATAAGAAACACTTCTTATAAATGTCGATGTTTTATAAGAAACACTTTTTATAAGAATATCGATCTTTCCAGTTAGGGTTAGGGTTGGAGACCCAAACAATAGCATAATTATACTAATTATGCTATTAATGATGTAATCTTTACTATACGAGATTTTTCATTGACCGCCCTCGAAATCTGCTGCCTCACCACGTGATCAAAACATTACATCACCATATATCAAAAGAAAGCTTAGAACCTCTACTTTCCGTTTTTCTTTACTTCTACGGCTAGCAAAGAAGCCAATGGGAGAAATATAGCTTTGAAGATCACTATGTCAAAAAGACGTGTATACACGTCTGCCGGAACGTATGCTCGACGTGTATACACGTCTGCCGGGCTGAAAAGGTTAAATGAATTTTGATTGCAATAGACCTTTTTGCCTTTCCATCCGCCATATTGAATTTTATACCGTGAGATCGGGTAACTTGTGCATCAGTGAGTGGAGGCTAACATGCATAGGGCCATTCCAGAAAAGTTTTGTTACCCCCCCCCCCCCCCCCCGTCAGACAAAGTGCATTTTTCTTTTTTTTTCTAGCCTCGGAAATAATTTTTCTTTTCCAGTGGTGGTCCGAAATTCCGATAAAAATCCATGTACTTTTGCAAAATACATTGGACCCCTGCTACAGACAAATTCTGGAATGGCCCATAAGCCCTCAAATGAATGACCTGGCTGGTCATTAAAATACAAAATTAAATCCAAACAAAAATGGTAGAGTAGAGCTGCAAGCGGAGCTGCGTAGCTCTTTTGTATTGAAATTTTGCTGCTTAGATTGACGTCAGTCATTTAAGGGCTATGCATGTTAGCCTCCACTGATGCAAGTTACCCGATCTCACGGTACTTGTGTAGGTATTTGAGCATCCTGCTTCAGGTAAGCATAGTGTCTTTTAAAAGGGGGGGGGGAATTTTTTTTTCAGAAAATAGGAATTAAGGGGGGGGGCAAAATGGTTTTCAAAAATCTAGGGGGGGAGAAAAAATGGCCCCAAAAAGTCTAGGGGGGGAGAAAAAATCTGGGGACATTATTTTTTTCTACTGTGGAAATCTTTCTGGTGTGCCCTATTGCTTTGTAAATAAATTGATTAGAAGTTATCTTTCACTAGCAGTTCATTTTTAACTTTTCATTTCACTCTGTGGAAACTTTTTTTTCAATTTTTCATTGTATATATAACAGAGATAACGTGAATAGAAGCATCAAGAGCAAATTGAAAAAAAAACTTCCTAGGGGGGGAATTTTTTTACAAATCTCAGGGGGGGAGAGGGGTTTTTTTCCATTTTCTAGGGGGGGGACCAACCTACTAGGACACTATGGTAAGGTTTTTGGTGGACCACATCTCTGAGTGGAGAATCTGTTGAGAGAAGAAGAAACTCAGCAGACATTTTTCCTATCAATGGTTGAATTTTAATTAGCTCCCCCCTGCAACCGGTATATCCATGGATCTGGGATAGACTTTCAAGGTGTAAAAATCAAACCATGCATGCAAAAATTATGTTGGCCGAATTGCTGTGTGTAATTACAGTACATTGAAAACATGCAAAAAGAAAGTATTAATATAAAAAACTTGCATAATTGGCATTATATATTACCGTCAACTGCTCTATTATGGGATTATCTGACAAACATGGGACGGCAATTCGGCCACCATTTCACCAAACCTCCAAAGTCATTTGATTTGAGTTAATGAACGGCGTATTAAAAAATACACGGTTTATCTTTGGCACCAAGTATTTCTCTAATTCTCCAATCAGCGTCCGGTCATTTTGAATGAAAACAAAAAAGTTAAAAATGACGCACTATCAGTGAAAGTTATTGTGACCTGTTATGACAGAAAGTATGATTGATAAACTTGGTGGAGTTACTAAAACAAACTTGTTGTCAAAGAGATTTAAAAAACAGTAAGTGAAAATACAGGCCAGATATCAACAGTTCCATGTTTCGACCAATCATCCCAAGTTAGAGCAGTTGACGGTAAAGTGTAATCTTGTACTGTAGATTTAGAGATTTGCTTCTCTCGAAGTCTAAAAATAATTAAATTCGCTCATCTCTTAGAACAAGCACTACCATTAGACATAAACATAAAGTATTCTCCTGGGAAAAGAACCACCAAATGATCAAATCACTGAACCCCTGATTTACAGTGGCTTTTACTGACGTGTTGGGCTTGCCCTTGTACCGTCAACTGCTCTATAACTTGGGACGATTTTGGTCGAAAAATGGGACTGTTGATATCTGGCCTGTATTTTCACTTACTGTTAAATCTCTTAAGACAACAAATTTACTCCACCAAGTTTATCAATCATATACTTTCTGTCATAACATGTCACAATATAACTTTCACTGGTTGAGAGCGCGCCCTTTTAACTTTTTTGTTTTCATTCAAAATGACCAGACGCCGATTGGAGAATTACTTTGAGTGGATAAATTTTTGCTTTTACTAATTTGCGCAAGATGAGAAATTAAAGATTTTGCATGGATTAAATTTCGCAAACCAAGGGTCTTTAAAATTTTCGCCTGGATTAAATTTCGCGAAAATGGCCTTCTTTATTTAATTTCGCCAGATTTCGCAACTATATAAATTCTAAATAGAAAAGAGATGTGTTTTTTAATCGAACAAACAAAGGCAGACAAAGTCACTCAAAAGCTTTCAAAAAACTTCAAAGAAAGTATTTTTAGGAGGTTACTAGAGTTTATAATTGAAATGAAGAGTTGAACTCGTAGTAATAATACCTTAAAGGAAGAGATTTTGGCGGCAAGAAAATTTGGCGGATTTGGCCAGAATCCGCCAAATTAAGTTCCCGCCAAAATTTCTTTTTTCCACCATCCATCTAATTAAATTCCTGCCAAATTAAACTTTTTGAAATGAGGATTTCTTTTAAGGTGTTTTTGCATTTTTTTGCTGTTTTTACGCCATTTTAAGGATAAAATTTTCAGCAAACGCCAAATAAAATTCCCGCCAAATTTAGTTTTTTCGTCCATCCGCCAAATTAAATTCCATCTAAAAAACTTTTTTGGCCATCCGCTAAAATTTCTTCCTTTAAGGTAATTTGATTTCTTTCTTTGATTTTGCGAAATTTTATTTTTGCGATTGTAAAATTCCAAATAATTTCATATGGACTATTTTGCAAATCCAAAGCCTTCAAAATTTTTGCGTTGACTAAATTTCAGGAAAATGGCCAATATTTGTGAAAACCGCGAAAATTAATCCACGCAAAAATTCATCCACTAAAGATCGAAAAAGCCTACCGCCTAACCGCCTATAGCCTGATGGGATTAACAAATAACAAGTGTGTAACTTGCCACGTGAGTGACGTCAAATGCTCCATCGTTTTGCCACTAATTTGGTCTTCTTCATTCCAGACATTGGAATGTGTTCCACTATGGATTTTTTTCATATTTCAATTTAAAAGCCTACTCAGTGCAATAGAGAAATTTATTTTTTTATCTTCAACTCAAATCAAATGACTTTGGAGGCTTGAAGGTTCGGTGAAATGGTGGCGGAATTGCCGTCCCATGTTTTGTAAGATAGTCCGAAGTTAGAGCAGTTGGCGGTATATCAAAACAGGGGTTTTAATATTTTCTTGCACAGGAGAGAATGTGTGACGTCATAATTACTGTACTGCTTTCAGTTTGTGTGTTTTGAAAGTTTGATGTGTGTGCTATGTTTGTTTTTGAATGGCATAAATAGATACTATGCAACGTCTTTAAGAACAAATTTCTAAAAGGCTTGATTGTTGTTCTGTAAATATTTCTTTTTGGATTAAGAAATTGGATCTTTTATTGTTCTAATCGCTACCTTAATTCAAAAGGGGCCTAAGTCCTGTGAGCCTTAATTCAAAAGGGGCCTAAGTCCATTTTGGTCATTTTGAGAAAATTGCGATTAAAGTTTTTCCTTTATTCTGAAACCATTTTTGATGGTAAAGCTATGAAGTAAATGTTTTCTGAAAGCCATAGCTTGAACTTGTTTTTTCAATAAAAAGGCATTCTTTTGGAAAGTAGATATTTTTGTACGTACAAGGTGCAACTTAGTAAATCTTGCAGAGTGGACTTTGGCCTTTTTTGAATTAAACATGAATTTTGAAAAATGTGTGAGGGTTAATTTCTGCCTTTAAAAGTTCAAAACCTGCACATATGACACTCCAAATTAAAGCCACTTACACCTAGACTCAAGATAAAGAGAAAAGACAATCTCAATTAGTTAAGGAAAAACTCAATTAAACTTTTTAGGATGCATGGACTTAGGCCCATTTGCAATTTAATTGGACTTATGCCTCTTTTAAAACTTAACAAACTTATTTTGGTGGACTTAGGCCCCTTTTAAAACTTAACAAACTTATTTTGGTGGACTTAAGCCCTTTATTGTAAAAATATGGTGTACTTAGGCCTCTTTTGAATTTAACATCACTTTTATCAGAGCTTCAATATGAAGTTATGAGCCTTTTCAACTTTAAAAACTACTTGTTATGTACATCAAAAAAGAGCAAATGAGCCAGAGATTGAGAAAAACTAAAGATCTCAAATTTCATAAAAATGGACTTAGGCCCCTTTTGAACTGGGGGGGGTACCTGGACTTAGGCCCCTTTTGAATTAAGGTAGCGTAATGATTACAATATTTCTTTATAAGATGCTTTGTTGTCTTTGTTGACTAACCACAGCTTTTTCGTTCCTGTATTTTACATACAAAAAGGTCTATTAAAACGTTCAGAAAAAAATGTAAAAAAAACATTTAAATCAATTTTGTAAACATTGCTCCTGCATCAAATAGTGTGATTAATGATTAATTATTTCTCTCTTTGAAGTCGCGCCAAACAAGAAAAAATAACTCATCGTGGGATTAGCACAGAAAAAAATCATTAAATTACACTTGTGTGAAAACTGATTTCCAAGGGTGGGATTCTGTTTGCTTTTCACACGAGTGTGAAAAGGAATTAAACACCCTATGTGTTTATACCTTGTTGAATCAATTATCAAACTAAAGTCTCAATCTGCAATCACATTCTGACTTGTAATTAATTCTTCTTCAATGTGAGGTGTTTAGTCTGATACTCAATTCAATATGGTTAATTATTAATTTTTTTCTGATTTTTTGCATGAAAGTATGTAGGGTAACATCATTGGTAAAAGATTCACAAAAAAAATTTTCGGCTAAAAAACGCATCTTTATAAGAATCCCTATTTATAAGCATAGATCATTGTTCTTGAAGTCATATTATTATTTTTATTAGTTTGGAGGGCAATGAGTTTTCTAAAATCATTTACTATTTTTTTTGGCTGAAAAACGAATCTTATCTACAAGAATCACTATTTATAGGCATTACATAGATCAATGTTCTTAGCGAAATTATTATTGGACCAACTGATTATTGTTCTACTCATTGAAGATTACTTTTTGGTAAACTAAACTACAGGTTTTTGTTTTCATGGGAAAAATTATATGAGGGTTGTACATGACCCCCCCCCCCTTTCTTAAGATGACACATTCCAAAAAAGTGAAGAAGGGGGGGTCAGAAATTTTCATTAAAAAGGGGGGATCGTTTAAGAAGGGGGGCTTACATATATTGTAGATTATTTTCCAGCACTGTTATGAAATTTGGTCTGCATGAAAGGAAGTTTTACTGTTTGAGTAGTCTTGAGTCCCTTTTTACCATAAACAAATAAAGAGAAAAAACAAGGGGATTGATTTTTAGAAGGGGATAGCAGCGAGAAGGGGATAGCAGCGAGAAGGGGATTATCAGATTGCACTATACTCTATATATTTTCGAAAATTTAGCCCAAAACCCTTGGGGGATAGGCATTTTGAAAGGTTGGGGGGGTCGCCAACCCCTTTCCGCATTATGTTCTAGGCCCAATTGGATTAACAGGTTTGTTTGCATTTATTTCTAAATGAATGGAAACTACGTTAATAACAATTGAGATTTTAAAATCTATTCCTCCACCGCTAATCAATATTCAAACAACCAGGCCATGATATTTGCTACCATACACAGCCTAGTAATTTACTTACTTTATAATGGGATAAACTTTCGCAGGGATTAAATTTTGCGGATTTTGCGGATTTGGGTGTCATTTGCGAAAATCTGCGAAATTATATAAGTCCCAATGGAAATTTAGAAGGGCCTCACTTGCAAAATATTTCTAAACAAAAACTCAAAATATGTCAAATAAATACTTTTTGAATAGTTACTTGCATCAAAGAGGTGCAAATAATGTGTATTTCAACACCCAATAGTGCCACCTGCAAAATGTTTGAATTTCGCGGGTAGGTCCAACCACAAAATTTAATCCCGCAAAAGTTTATCCCATTAAAGTACCTTTTCCTGTAAACTTTCAAACCAATTGAATAAAAACTGTTAATAATTTTCCTTTTTTTAGATTTGTATGGACCAGCAACCTCCGTCCTCCTTCGAAAAGGAGTTCAACCGTCTATCATTTCTTGCTTCAATTGCAACCAGTGCTACATCAACTGACAATGATAAAGCACCCACGGTAACTACAGATGTCACTAGAACAACAGAAACACCAAAACCACCAACTGTAACATCGTCAAGAACCGTAGCTCCAAAGGTCATCCCACAAATTGTGGCTTATAATGGTAGTATTACACCACAGAAAGCTGTCAACGGCACAGCACAAAGCAATAATACAGGGAAACTGGATATAGAGAAAATCAACAAAATTCTTAATTCAAATGCTCAAGCAAATAACCAAAACCAAATCATATATCAAAATGCCAAAAAACAAATTGTCAAGACAGTGGCACCCCAACGAAGCAATATTATAATGGCAACTCAAGCTCAAATCTCCCAATATTCAACAGTGTCCGCCAACAGGCCAGCACCACCAAAGATTGCATCAACACCATCTGTCACTGTTCGTTCAGCACCAGTATCTAAAGCCTACAGTAGCATGCAGACTCTGAATCCACCTCTGATAATTTCATCGAGCCCTCAAAAAACTCAAGATCCTGCTGCAGCTCAAACTATCCTACTTCCCGCTAATTTTGCTGGTAAGATCACTTTTCTCTTCTCCTTTTTGCAACTTTGTCTGCATTCATCTAGTAGAATATCAAAATTTCCAAGTTTTTGTTTGTCCTTTTACTGAAAACTGAACTAAACTTTTCAGTGTGAAATCAATATGATTTATGTTGCAGAGATAAAGACAAATGATAAATGCATAATCCTTAACCCTTTTTAGAGTCGGGAAAGTGGGTGGTGAACAAACTTTTTTTCCTGTATGAACTTTTTTACAAAATAATTACAAAATTTAATATCTTTGCAACACATTAGATATTGTTTTCAAATTTTGGGTGTGAGTAAACAATAGATTATTACTGCTTGCCAAAATTAGTTCCATTTAAAGATAAATTATAAATACAACTGACTGATTTATATTGTGTCCTGCTTGATTCATTTAATTTTTTAGATTTAAAGCTTTTTTCTGTCTTTTTGCTAAGGAATGGCAGGAAAGGTTCTCATTGTCAACAATTCAGGGAAACAGCCACAGACAATCACTTTGAACCCAACTGGTGCTACCCAACAAGGAATGGTATCACAAAATCCGGCAGTCAGTAAACCCGTTCTATTATTACCGAACAGTGTTGGCAAACAAAATGCAAACATACAGCCTCAACCACAACCAGTTGCAAATACTGTACGCATGATTGTGGCACCTAACACAGCTGGTATTCCACAACTCCGACCAGCACCAACAACCATACTTGGACAACAGACACCAATATCGCTTAGTAATTTTCAACACATAAGACCGAAAGGTACTCCAACACCTATTCGAAATTCTCAGCCTCATATCACTGCAAGTCCTGTCAACAGAGTTCTTATAGCACAACCTAAAAATATTCAAATGACATCACCCAATGTTCAACTAAAATCAATACCAATATCCTCATTGTCAACTGCAGCTCAACCTAAAACAGTAGTCATGCCTTTGCCCCAACAAAGCATTGGCAACCAACAAAAATCAATACCAAAACCCATGAAAACAGTAGCTAGTGTTTTACCAAAGACACATCAAGCAACTGTCTCGATCATCAAAACACCATCAACAACCAGTACAACGCTCATGTCTAATTTCGATAAAACAATGAGTCAGCATTTATTGAAACTAGAAAAGACAGACCCTCATTTATTCAAGGGTGGTAAACTAAGCATCAATGCTAGTCCAAAGTCCAATAAAGTTGTACAACAGTCACCTTTAAAATCACAACAGGATAGAATTAAGTTCCTGCTACAACAACAACAACAACAACAACATGCCTCACAAACTCCTGTTTCCACAACAAAACAACCAGTCACACCTCTCCAAGTCACAACATTGTCTAAACCTTCAATCGCCACAACTCAAGCCACCACAAGCTCAGCAACAAAAGTATCGGCCGGTCTTATGCCACAACTTCTTTCAAGCCTGCAACAGCAAACTAATCAACAGTTAAAAACAATGGAAGCCACTCAAGCTCAACAAAAACAGGCTGCTTTTCAAGACATGCTCATGAAGCAAAGGTGATTTTCATTCTTCAATGAATCAAAGTACCTTAAGGGAACTTATTTTAGCGGTAACTAATTTTGGCGTTCAACAAAAATCTTGAAGACTTTTAATTTTTGCGGGAACTTATTTTGGCGAATGATTAAATTTTTTAATTTTGGTGGGAACTAATTTTGGCAAATGACAGCGTAATTCTGTTCTATTTTGTCTTATTTTGAGCAATTTTGATGCATTTTAGGGGTTATTTAAGCAAGAAAACAAAACTTAAGTTTTGGCGGGAACTTATTTTGACGAGTGAGCAAAATATTTAATTTTGGCGGGAACTATTTTTTGCGAATTTTGTCTAAATTTGCCAAATCCGCCAAAATTAGTTCCCGCCAAAATTAGTTCCCTTTAAAGAGAGGCTGGAAAAAATCTCAAAACTTAATAAGTGGGAGAGCAGGGGAGAGGGGGTTGTAATAGAAATGTCCTGGGTGGAAAAATTTTGAAAAGGAGTCTAATACGGGAGAATTAGGACAAAAGAGGGAACTTTCAAAAACATTTTACCTAAAATTAAAAAGCGGGGGAGTTGGAATAAGATTTGTTCTGGGTGGAAAATTTTCGAAAAATTAATTAGCGGGGGCGACGGCTATTAGGTACCCGAGAGTAAATGATTACTAGACTGTTAATGTATCATTATATCATAAGATTAGGAGCTAATGTTTGCAGATCATGTCAAGTTAAAGGTTTTATTTTTATACAAGTGCCCCCGTTTCATATCAGACACATTATTTCATATCAGGACAGTGTCTGCCTTTTTTTATATGCTGATATAAGCAAAAAATGTTTTTCTTTTCCTCTTTCTGACCAATCTTGCTCCACATCCATTTCAATCCAATGTGAAAAAGCTTGTAAATTAAAATTGACGAGTAAGCAAATGATATTACTCTTATTTTTTAAACAAAACCTTTAACTTCTGGCATAACTTTTCCTGGAATAATAAACAACTTGATGCAAATATTCTTCAATTTAAAAATATGAAAATCCACAAAAAAATTATTGCTCTTGTTGTCGTCAACCTAAGGGAGTAAATTCAAACTTGTAGCTGGTGAATATGAAACCATTACCCAGTATCTTCTTGCTTATTCAGGATTTTACAGCAGCAAAAACAACAACAACAAGCAACAAAAACACCTGCAGCGACTGCAACACAAGTTTCAATCCAACAACAAACATCTCAACAACAACTTGTTTCACAAATCCTGGCAGCAGCTGCCAGCAACAGTCAACTAAATTTGCAACAAAATCTTCAACAGAAACAACAAGTTTCTCAAGAAATGTTTCTCCTTCAGCAACGATTGCTTCAAGTAAAGCGTTTCCTTTTTTTTATAACAATAAGAACTTCCAAAATTATTTATCCCTGGACCAAGTTTCTCAATCCCGGCCAAGCAAAATCTTTGATCAGAGTTTTTTGAAAAGTGGTACCCTAATTGCGGCACTTGTAGTGCAAAGGGATTTGAGACTGACAGTGTTCGGAACGTTGATATTGTTCAAACTAAAAAGGTAAATTACAATTGGTCAAATAAGTTTCAAAGTAAAAAAGTCCAAAATATTTGAAAGATTTTCTAAGTCCAAATGTCTATAAAAGTATAAGTCTAGATGTTTGAAAGTATAGTGTGTAAATATGAATTGAAAAAGTATAAGTCTATATGAGTGAATAAGTTTCAATGTACTGAAAATATACAAAGTCTTAAACCTAAGGCACAGAAAAACAAAATGGCTGACACATGAAAGAAAAACAAAATGGCCACACTGAAAAAAGCAAAGAAACAAAAATGCAAAAACAAAAACCTACCAGGTAGCCAGTGAATAAATACTGTGAGTACCCAGTGCACAAGTGAAAATCAAAATGAATTATTATTAAAATTTGTGAAAATCTGATTTCCTTGACATCTTGACTCTATGACTGTCAAGTCAGATCTGAAGTGAACTGAAATGTGTGCCTGTATTTATATAAAAAATAAGTCCCTATCCATATTATGTCATTAAATTAACTAAGTGAAAAAAGCAATTAAATGAATAAATAATTAAAAGTAATTATCCTAGAGTGACACATTGTTGACAAAATGAACTTTAAAACAAAAGACACTCCACATGAGAATTGAGAAACTGATGTGTCACAAGGGACTGAATGAAACAAAAGAACAAAGGAAAACAAGTGAGACTCAATGAAAACTGTGAAATAAATTTTTTGGTTTTTCTAATTTTATAATTTTTATGGAAACATATTCAACAATACCAAGGTTGCATTACACTCCCGGCCAAAGCAAAACAATTTATTTTCCAGTTCAGTCTATTAGAACAGTTCAGTGAACAAATCTGGATCATCAATACCATGTACAAGAATAAGACTTCGAACCGATCTCGAGGTTTCACGTTTGACATTTTCGTTTGGATTCTTATATTCTACCACGACACGTCTGACATTTCCATCGTCCCCGGTTTCGATTGATTTGATCATCCCGTACGTGTAGGTTTTGCTGATCACTGAATTGACTTTTGTGAATAAAACAATATCGCCAATTTGAAGGTTACGATCTTGGCGAAACCATTTGCTTTGGTGCATTAACTTTGGTACATGACTCAAGAGCCAAGTTTCGAACCATGAGTCATAAATTTTTGTATTCGTTTTCAGAATCTTTGATGGATCGTCTGTAACAATGAAATCTCCAACAGGACTGCGTTCATTGTTTCGTCCAAGAAGCAATCTGTTTGGCGTTAATAGATCCATGTTTTCAACAGCTGTGACGTTGCCAACAGCTAGCGGAAGATTGTTGCAGGTGTTGGCAATGGTGGCTGTCAGTGTTTCCCATTGTAGGATTGAAAGTCTTTGATTGTTGAAGGTCTTTTCCAATGATAGATTGATGTGTTTGATCTTTCTCTCTACCTTTCCATTGACATTATGTCCGCCAACTGGACATGTTTGAAATTCCACGCTTCTTTCCTTGAACATCCTTGATTTGACATCAGTGTAGTTCAACTTCATGCCTTTTGTAGCTTTGACGAGCTGTGATCCTTCGTCGCAGAATACTTTCTTTGGAAAACCATATCTCGTTGAAAATCGAGTAAACGCTTGGATGAATGCTGAAGAAGAATAGTCGTCCATGACATTGATCATCACTGCAGAAGTGGAACAACAACAATACACAACTAGCCATATCTTTACTGTTGTTCGCTTGTGTGAAGGTGAAAATGATTGATATGGTCCACTGAAGTCGATCTGTGAGTTATAAAATGCCGGAGCAACTGTTAGACTTGAAGGTGGAATTGGTCCCATGATGGCTTCAATCTGCTTCTTGAGGATGATACGACATTTTGTGCATGTTCTTCTGATTAGCTTGACAAGCGAGCGGCCATTAATGATGTACACTTTCTTTAGAATTTCTCTGATAGTAGTTTCAATGCCAGAATGACATGCAGAGCTGTTCCAGTGGATGTCATACACAATGCTGAAGGCTATGGGTGAGTTTCCATCGATTATAGGTACACAAAAGGATGAGCTGGATAGGTCCAACATGGCAGATGTGAATCGTCCGACGATTGTTGTCTTTGTATCTGATAGGATGCGTCCATTGTATGTTAGTATCCCATCTTTAAGTGTTGAAATTGGTTCATATTTTCGTGGTTCGACGAGATGAAGAATTTCTTCTGTCGCCTTTTTGAAGAAATAGAGCTCAGCCAAATGGATTTCATCGTTTGTTAGCTGAGTTGATTTGGATGAAGACTTCTTTCTTGTGATGTTGCAGAATTTGATAACGTAAGCAAGAATTCGGATGACTGTCGAAAAGCTTCTGTGGTTTGGGTCGATGAGATAATTTGAGTGTGTTGATCTCTTCTTGAATTCTTTGTTGTTAATGTGGAAGATTTGAACTTCTTTATTCACCTCAGAGATCTCTGAATCACTTAGCTTCAAATTTTCTGCACTCTTGATAGGAAATTGTGAATGATCTAAATGCATCCAATCAAAGCCATTTATCCAAGTTGAGGTCCTGGAAACATCTTTCAAGGTTGCTCCCTTTCGAGTGCCAATATCTGCAATCATGTTGTTAGTGTTGACGTAGAACCAATCTTGATTTGAAGTGAATCGCTTGATTTCGATGACTCTGGTTCGAACATACTGCTTGAGTGGTTTGTTCTCGTTACTTATCCAATGTAAAACAATCTGACTGTCTGTCAACTTAATTGAAGATTGGTGCCACGTGGTTAATGAGCGTTTGACGATCTCTCCTGTATGGGTGTTTATCACAGCAGCATACAATTCTCCTCGTGGTTGAGATGTTCCTTTTGGCACAGTTCTTGTTCTTGAAAAGATCAGTTGACACGAGTACTCTCCATTTCGCCGTAGAAATCTTCCATAGATTGAAACGCAAACCATTGAGTGACTGGCATCTCCAAAGTCCAGAGTGTCCATCTTTAAGTCGATTGCATCTTCTGGGACTATGGCTCGATTAAATCGTAGATCTCCTATTTCCTTCATCATGTCGAAATTTGATTCCCAGATGGACCGGAGGTTATCCGGGATGATATCGTCCCAATTGAGTTGTCGCTGTACTAGATCCTGAAGATCAATTTTCATTGAAGCTATTAAGGGTGAAACTTTACCAGTCAAATCAAACAATTCAGCAACTTTGGATGCACATTGTCTTCTTGTTAAATTTGAAGGTATACCTTTTATTGATTGTTCAGGTTTCCTCCCACGAATCTTCTTGTTGAAATTGAGTTCCCCAACATTGAGAGCTAGCTCATCTGATTTGACAAGCCATCTCATACCACCAACATGGATTGTTTCTCCATCATCACTGAGGGTGCTTGGTGGGTCTTCTCTTGAAAATGCTATGCCTTTCAATTGGAATCCACCACGATTCAATACAAGTTCGAGCTCATCTGCACGACGATGAGCTGTTTCAAGGTCTTTCTCGCCAGTTACACAATCATCAACATAAATATCCTTTTGCACAATGTTGTTGACTTTGGGGTATTCCTCCTTTGATAACTGAGCAATTTTGCGCAAAGCGAATTCGGCTTGGTTGCTGGACGATTTGACTCCGTATATCAGAGTCTTGATAACCTTCTGTTCTGGTGATTTTGATGGATCCAAGCTGTTTTGCCAAAGATATCTCTGATAACACCAATGACTCTTGTGTAGCTTTATCGTATTGTACATCTTCTTTATGTCTGTATGGATAGCTGTTGGTTGGACAGACCATCTGATTAATATTTCTTGAAGATGATTCAGGTTGTTTCTGCCTTTTGCCAATACGTCATTTAGGCTGAAACCTGAAGCTGTAGGTTGGGACGCATCGAACACAATTCTACAAGGCGTACTAAAGGAGTTAGATTTCCAAACGGCTCTCCATGGAATATAATAATGCATCTTACAAGTTTGCAGTTGGTCCTGGTCTTCTTTTGGGAGGTTGCATACATATTCAACATATCCAAGTTGCTGCAGCTTTGCTTCTGACTCGAGAACATCTTGCTTGTCCTTTTGATTGTTGGGATGATTGAGTTTTCGAACTTGTTGCTGATATGTTTTCATTGCCTTGTCCTTGTTGTTGACCAAGCGTGCTTCTGGATCTGCTATGAAAGGAAGGAGTGCTGTTGCAGTCTTGCTCTCCAAATCAACGGTGATGGATGAATTGATGATGCTCTGCTCGATTTCCTCTTTGCAGCTGATGACATCATTTGATGGTTGCTTGCATGCTTTGCAGTTGCGACAATCTGGGCAGCGATATGATATCTCACTACCTGTTGCTTCTACTTCTTCAAAAATCTTCATTGTTGTTGAAATGTGGGTAGGTGATTCATCGTGGAAATTTTGTTGCACGAGATCTGTTGAATTGCATTGGCTGAATCCTAGCAGAGGGACAGCTGATTGGCTTCTAATCATGTTGAATTGATTTGAAAAGAATGTGGAGGATGTCAATGTGTTGAATTGCTGATGAATTTTGGTGAAGCTGTGATGTGGTCCACCGACCACTCCTCTTCCCCCAGTTGAATTGTTGAATTTCGATTCGTACAATGCAAGACCTGATGGGAGTTGGATGACCATTTTTGGGTGATGACGAAGGTATTTGACTCCAATCATCATATGCACTTCACCACCAATGTTGTTTGGAAGCTTTGGAATTGGACTGGTTCCTCCTGATGAGATGTGATAGTCAATGATGTCTTGTTCAACGACGTCTAATGGATATGTTGGGAATGTAGATGTGATACGATCGAGACAAACACCGGAGAACGTTACTTCTTGATCATCGTGAAGTGGGATAGTGACACTGAAGATTCCATTCAACGATTTGGTTTGACACTCACCAACGCCACCAAGTATGACCGGTTCGGATGATATCTTCTTTGCTTTGCTGCCGAGTAGCTCTATTGCTTTCTTGCTGACAACGAAATCGCTGCAACCATTGTCGTAGAAAATTAACAAGTTGTTGCCACTGTTTGAATGTAGTGCAAAGGGATTTGAGACTGACAGTGTTCGGAACGTTGATATTGATGGATATTTGTTGAAGGAGATACACACCACGATCATCGCATATCTCGTTGCTGGCTTTGTAGAGTTTGATCTCCCTTGAGAATTGAGGTAAAGCTGGACTTTTGATGAAACGCTTGACAAAGGTATCGAGAAGTTGTTGATTTGATGGTTGAGTCTTGTGCTCCTCACAAACTAGCACATGCTTCTTGATTGTGTCGTTTTGATGGGATGGATGAGCACAGACAAAGTCGTGTTGGCACTTTCCATCGACATGTTTTCCCGAAGATGCATCTGCTCCAGGAAATAAGCATTGAGCGCAAAATCCCTTCTTCTTCAAGATGGTGTATCGATCTTCAGGTGATTTGAATACGAATGATTTACATGTGTAGTACTGCATGATTTTCTTTCCATTTCGGCTTTTGGTTGCAATGTGGTCTGCTCTTCCCTCTGGTGAATTGCAAATGCTGCAGTGTACGTCATCACCGTCTTGATTCCAGTGACATGAACCATTACGTCTGGCACCAGCATTCTTGTCATCCTTCTTCTTGATTGTCTCTTTCTTGAAATTTAAGAGACGTTTTTGTTCATTGACTCGTCTCTCCTTGATTAAGAATTCAATCATCTTTTGCCAATTTTCCTTTGGGCTGAGATCCTCTTCACCAAAATCTACCAAAAATTGAGTTGATCGTCTTTCACCGATGACTTCATGAATATCTGAAATGCTGCTACCATAGTACAGATATTCTTCAATGTTGTGTTTTTCTGCAAGGGATGACACATCCTGCATGATATTGATTAGAGTGCTTATGCCGGATATGAGCTTCTCAGGATCTCGTTTGTTGAAGTCGATACTTTTGAGTTGATGAAGTCTTCTGGATAACATCACTTTTGAGTCACCGAAGGATTTTTTGAGTCGTTCCCAAATTTCGTCTATGTTGTTGATGGTCTTCACCATTGTTAGTGCTGCATCTGTCAGATAATTGTTTCGTAGAAGATCTGGTAAAAGTTCCTTCGGAGTTGAAGACAAGTGCATTTTTTCGAAGTTGGTTCGAAACGTTTAAAAGTCAGTATTGGAGTCATAACCAGAGAACTTTTCTAATTTGATATTGAGTTTAGATTTGTTAAACTCAGAATGTTTGTCAAGTTCTCGCTTACTAATTTCCTTGGTAAGATTGAGGACGTAAGCCTGTTTCTTCTCATCTAGGTCGACATATCTTTGGCCAGTTTTGCGGATCATGATAAGTGTTTCGGCACTTTTGATAGGTGAGTCAAGACATTCAGTATAACTTTCTGTGATTTTATCAAATCGTTGATGAACGTTCGAAGAAAGATTTTTCCGTAAGAGTAAAAGTTCAGAGGATTCTGCTTTGTCCATTGCACAATCAAAAGTTATCTCTAGCTTTTCAATGTCTCTATTGATGCAATCAAGACGAAAGTTGATCTTACGTTCTATTTGGGCTGCTTCGTTATCTTTGATTTTGGTCTGACTCAGGTTGGCTTTTGATTTTCGGTCGTAAATGCCTGTTATGAATTCTTTAATTGACATAATTGCTTGATTAACAGAAATCCTCACATCTTCCTCGAGTTCCTCTTTTCGACGTTTGATTATGACCTCCTTTTTGCGAATTGAGCTTCTGATTTGTTCGAGCTTTGTGATGATAACATTTGAATCTTCAGGACTGAGATCATTGATTGGGATTTCTTCCATCATGTCAATAGCATCTTGTGCCAAAATCATTAGATCAATGGCTTCATCACTTGGCTCTGCCATTATGGAGTCTAGTTGAACAGTTTGAGTTGTGTCGGAGTCAGTATGAGTTGCGTCGAAGTCGGTGTGAGTTGCGACGAAGTCGGTGTGAGTTGCGTCGGAGTCGGTATGAGTTACGTCGGAATCAGGGTGAATTGATTCGCGAATAGATAAATTATGAAAATGAGAGGTGAGTTCTTCGTCAATGCTTCTGAGGGGAATGATTCGGCCAGTTGAATTGAGTTGGCTGTAGTCGATCCTTGTGATGCCTCGTCTTGACATTGACAATTGAATTGAGTTGAAGTGTCACCACTGTTTGAATGTAGTGCAAAGGGATTTGAGACTGACAGTGTTCGGAACGTTGATATTGTTCAAACTAAAAAGGTAAATTACAATTGGTCAAATAAGTTTCAAAGTAAAAAAGTCCAAAATATTTGAAAGATTTTCTAAGTCCAAATGTCTATAAAAGTATAAGTCTAGATGTTTGAAAGTATAGTGTTTAAATATGAATTGAAAAAGTATAAGTCTATATGAGTGAATAAGTTTCAATGTACTGAAAATATACAAAGTCTTAAACCTAAGGCACAGAAAAACAAAATGGCTGACACATGAAAGAAAAACAAAATGGCCACACTGAAAAAAGCAAAGAAACAAAAATGCAAAAACCTACCAGGTAGCCAGTGAATAAATACTGTGAGTACCCAGTGCACAAGTGAAAATCAAAATGAATTATTATTAAAATTTGTGAAAATCTGATTTCCTTGACATCTTGACTCTATGACTGTCAAGTCAGATCTGAAGTGAACTGAAATGTGTGCCTGTATTTATATAAAAAATAAGTCCCTATCCATATTATGTCATTAAATTAACTAAGTGAAAAAAGCAATTAAATGAATAAATAATTAAAAGTAATTATCCTAGAGTGACACATTGTTGACAAAATGAACTTTAAAACAAAAGACACTCCACATGAGAATTGAGAAACTGATGTGTCACAAGGGACTGAATGAAACAAAAGAACAAAGGAAAACAAGTGAGACTCAATGAAAACTGTGAAATAAATTTTTTGGTTTTTCTAATTTTATAATTTTTATGGAAACATATTCAACAATACCAAGGTTGCATTACAGCACTACACAATAGCGGTGTAAATGCATCGAGAGCGCTAGATCTACGTTCCCTCGAATACTTTTGATGATGTAGTGCCGTTAGACTTTAATTTTTAACACTGCAATGGCTTCTTTGTGGGTACCAATTCAAAAGAAACTTCGATCATAGATGGTGATATAGCTTGGTCCAGGGATATAAAAAGGCCAGTGTCTAGAAATGTTTCTAAATTGGTCTTATTTTCATCTTTTTCTGAGTATTCTCGTACATTTTTTTTAAGTCCACAAAGCCTTAAAACTTTCTCAATATTAATGTTTGTTGAAAATATGTCTAAACATTTCAGTTCCTTCACAGCCATATTCGAAAAGGTTTTTTATGCGTAGTTGGCTTGTCATAGAAAGCTTCAAAAACACTCAGAAATCTGTTCTTGTAGGGATTGTGTAAAAACAACATTTTACACCGCAAAGCTTCTCGACTGTATATGTTTTAAAAATAAGTCTTCATTTACTTCTCTCAAACGATTCTACCGATTTTACATACCGGGTGTGCCAGCCACAAATAAGTTACCCTCTTTGATTTGATATTGTAGGCAGTAGAAAAGAGATTTTTCAAAGATCATTCAGAGGAAAGCCTAACTTAAAATTCGCCTTTTTTGACATTTTAGGTTTTTGAACAAAATTTTTGAACCAATGAAGTAAAATTAAAAAGTAATACACCAAATTTTAAGTTAGGCTTTCCTCTGAATGATCTTTGAAAAATCTCTTTTCTAATGCCTACAATATCAAATCAAAGAGGGTAACTTATTTGTGGCACACCCGGTATGTAAAATCAAGTTTCTGTGATTTATACTAACAGCATTGTTTATCTTTTATTTCTCATTCATTCAACACCATAGGCACAACAACAAGCCCAGCAACAGGCACAACAACAAGCACAACAAATACAACAACAGAAGCAAGCACAAGCTGCTCAGCTACAACAGAAAGCTCCAACGTCCATCCAAATGACACCATCACAACTAGCAAAACAGATGGCTGCCAAACCTCGCATCGAGACCAACGTCAAGAAAGTGGTCACTCTACAGCCTCAAGCCGCTTCCACCACGCAGCCACACAGCCAGCCGCTGAAACTCCTATCTAGCCTTACAAATATGGTTTCGAACTCACTTCAACAAACCACAACCAAACCAAATACTATCAACACCACTAAAACCCAACCTCCCTCAAACACTAACATCCAACCTCTATTAATGCAACTAGCCGCTGCTCAACAACAGCAGAAAAACAAAGCTAACAATCTAACCGCAGCGCAGATCCTGGAGCTACAAAAATCGTACACGCGACAACTGGCGGCCGCGGGAGTCAAAATGCCGTCAATGGTGCAAGCTCACTCTCAACCTTCAATACAACTCGGCTCAACTTCTTTTAACATCAACACAAAAATCCCAATACAAACGGTATCAACGACTCAATCTAAATCAGCTTTCTCTACTAAACCAATAACGCCCAAGACGGCTTCGACCTCCACCACTAACGTTCTGAATCTCACTCAAGCGCAAGTCAACCAATTAGCGCAACACGGAATGCTCATACCTACTAATAGTAATAGTAACACGACTCCTAAGAAACCTCAGATTTTATCTAAAATGCAAGCCAACAATGCGAAGATGTTACATGAACAATTGAAAGGTATATAATATTTTCTTAAGGGGGTAATCAGATGGTTTGAGATGTTTGGCTTGCAAAAATCTTTTCCTTAGCGCCTGGTCCCAAGCAAAAATTAGGTTCCCCCAAAGATTCATGAAGTTTTTGGTAGCTTCAAACACTTTCAAAAATTTTTATTCAATTTAAATTGTGTGACAGTTTCAAGCCTAAGATAAAAAATATTTCAGTTTCATGAGCTTTAATTTAAGTAATTTAATATGCTGAAGTATTCAGCCCCAAGGTTAAATGATTACATTTCAGCTCCCTTCAAAAAAAGGGATGTTCTCCCAGCCCCCTCATTTTTATGGAAAATTTCAGGGTTTAGCTCCCCCACTTTCCAAGGGGTCAGCGATGTTCAGTTTTCTCGTCCTGAGTCAATCCTCATAGTATATTTTCCAAAGTGGAAATTTCTAGAATGATCTCATACATTTGAAATACCATTGTTTTCTTGCAAAAACCCAAAAACTCTATAGTAACTTGAAATATCTCGACAAAATAGTTCTAAAAAAAATATTTCGAGGTTTTGTCCAAGGCAAGAACAAGAGATGTAATGAAATACCCAAATATCTCAAACCATCTAACGATTATCCCTATAATTTTCTAGTTAAAAAAATTCCTCTAAAACTCGAATTTTCAACAACTTTTATGAATCTCAACCCTCCCCCCCCCCTCATGGATGCTCCAATTAAACGGAGACTCTGTACTATTAAAGCCTTCTCCTAGTTCCAAAGCCTGTCTATCCATTCTGACGACGGACGAGGATTAGATTATATTCATGATATGCACCATTGCAATGTCTTCTGACATTACATCACGGACCCAATAGCTGATTGGTTTTAATTTAAGTGACGTAAAATCAGTAATTACGTCACTTTCAACCAATCAGGTGTTGGGTCTTTCGAAGACATTGCAATGGTGCATATCATTAATTTATAAATCTCGCCATTATTTCGTATAGGTCTAAAACATAATTCTATGAAGAAAAAAAAGTTAGAAATCTTCTCTTTTTTTATATTCAAGGTCTTGCACCAGCGCAACGTGAACTCTTCATCAAGCAATACAGTGCAGCAGCCGCTAATAAACAACTCCAGTCTGCTTTAGGTGGCTCACCATCCAACCCAGCTCTCTTAGCATCCATACTGAAAAGTCGTCAGACCGTACCCACTACTATAGCATCTTCTAAAGGACCTCTATTGGCTACATCCTCTCCTCTACAAACAACTCCAGCAAAGAAAGGTCCAAAGGTCTGTATATATGCTTTTTCCTTTAGTAAGTGATAAATTTCTACAAACAACTCCAGCAAAGAAAGGTCCGAAGGTCTGTATAATATAATATGCTATTCCTTTAGTAAGGGATAAATTTCTTTAAATATACAGGGGGGGTCAGTACTAAAATCTAGGACATCATGATGTTTAGTGATGTGGTGGTGTAACCAAAGAACATAAAAATCCTTTTAGTACCATGGGGGCATCATCATCGGTACAGCACGGCTCTGATGTGTCGCGAGCACAGAGTGCAATGTTTGGTAAGCGCTGTGACTTCCCTATCTAGGGGAAAACTATCCCGGAATAGGGCCCGGTCCGAAGATATCGGAGGGTCCGTTTCTCTCTCTTCTCAGTACCATGGGGTGCTACAATACCAAAGAGGTGGTATCCGATCGGACTAAAATTTGAGAATATTTAGGAGAGTCCATAACTCGAACCTCTATTACTCGAACAACTACTCAATTCAAACAAATTCGTTCGTTCGGCACCGTGAAAATTTCCTAATAAACTCATCTATATAAAAAACCTCTCCTACTCAAATGTCTCCACAACTTGAACAGTCACCTTTCCCCCTTGGACTCAAGTGTTTACACATGTATAAGTCAATCCGGTGCTCTAACCATGCATTTTATTGGAACTGCTATTGAAAGATGTACCTTAAGAGGATTTTTTTTCGGTCCCTTTTTCTTTCATTTTCCTAGAGGTTTTGGAAGAAAAAAAACCTAGGATTTTGGCAAAATTCCTTGTTTTACAATTTTCGCGAATGTCTGGAGATACTCGCGAAACTTATCTGGCACCCAGATGGTGAAATTTTCTTCCGACCGCTAAATCTCTGAAGATTGGGAAAATTTTCAACGTCTGGAAGGTTTGCATTACGGAATTTTGCGAGACCGCGTCAAGAATTTTGCAGCGGGAGGTCTGGTAACCCAGCCCTCGTTTTCGGGGATTGGCGGGTCCAACCGAAATATTTATAGGTTTACGCACAAGGACTGTTCAACCCGACTGAGGGTGCGGCACATCAAAGGCCGACTATCATTCCTCTCCGATGGGAAATTGGCCCGCTCCCTTTAGAGCTTTAGCGTGGGCGGCCGCCAATCCGCCATCGGAATATCAGATAATCGCGAAACTCGCGAAAATTTATCCCCTTAAAAGGTACTGAAAGAAGCTTCAAATCCTTCATAGGCACGACGCATTTTTACAAAAAAAACCTCGTCGGTAAAATCGCTTAAATTTCCTCATTCGCCTCACCAGATACAAAAAGCTTCAATATCTTGACCAGCAACACTTACTTTTCATATTCAGGGACCGCGCGGACAGAAACGAACGCTTGCAGATTTGGAGCCGTTACGACCGAAACAGCAATTGTCTCAGTCTAATCCACCTCAACCGCAAGTTCAAGTCAAGCCAGCTGAACCTGTCGAATCACCGACAGAAAAACGGTACGTCTTGGTCAGTTCCAGTGAAAATGGACTTTTTCACTGAAAGTTGAATTTAATGGACTGACTGATTTTCAGTTGTGTAGGATATATCAGAGGATATAGAGTTCAACGATAAGTAAAGTCGATGCAAAGCAAAGTCGCTAGTTAGTGTACGGCTCTATATCGTCTTTGCTTACCTAAAAAGACGACGGTATTTTGGTGTTGCTTTTATCGTCGTCGAGCAAAGTTGACGGCGATTTTGGCGATATGTCAAACTTTGCATTATACCGTCTCCTTCTATTTAGCTCGAACACGTAAACTCGCTTGGTCCAGTAAAAATACTGAAGGAGGTTGAAAATTGACTTTTTTCACCTTCTTTAAAAAACAGTGTTAAAAAGTAGTTCTTCCGCTTCTGCCGAGTTTTTGTCTGAGCGCAGTACAGATGTAAAGAGTCTCGAAATTTTGCATAATTCACCAAAATTTCAGGAATATGTGCTAGTTTACTGTATAAGATCCATTGTTTTCAATGCCTTTTTTTCATAAGAATGCTGCTTTTTTAATTTTATCTTGAATATTTTTAATTTTTTTGGGAAATCGTCTTAAAATATTCTTACGGTATTCTTAGGTTAGGTTCGAAATTCAACCTAAATTTGATATGCATAAAATTATATTTTTGTGATCGCACCAAGTCTTTTCAGCGGATAGTTGATAAGTCACAGTTGAAAATGTTTAACTAAGATGGCATTCTTAAGTTCCGTTTCCTAATTCCATGATGGCGATTCTTAGCTTATTCTTATTTTTTTGGCCAAATTCACCATTAATATTAGTCTAAAGTAGAGAGAGAGAGAGAGAGAGAGAGAGAGAGAGAGTGAACCATCCTAGATCATTAGGAATTGGCCTAGAAAAATTAAATATTAAATAAAATATCTCTAGGAAATTACTACGCGTAATAAAGCAAAACAATATAGCACTAAAAAATAGACATTATGTAAAACTATTAATCATTCTACGCCATTCACAACGATCTTGCGCCAAAACAAACCAATTATCTTTACTGATATTAGCACGACGAAGTGCTTTATACATTCCACGCCCAAAAGTAAATTCAGGTGCGCCCCTTGGTCTACGATTTTTGACCCACGAAGATAACAATTTCCTCGGCATTCTTTCAAAAGACGTGTATGTAAAGAGTTCTGCATAACTCACCAAAATTTCAAGAATGATAGTTTACTATGTAAGATCCATTTCTCGAAGAAAACCTTGCTTTGTCCATTGCGTGCGCGCGTGCGCGCTTTTCTATAATTAGAACATCATCATTTTTGACTCAACTTTTGTTTGTCTTTTTCTCAGGTTCAAAATAGCCATTGCAGACGACCAACGAAAATTCATCCATCCGAATCATAAACGCCCGTTCACCACTTACCTTGACGTTTACTCACGTTTGAAACCCTACCACATTTCGTACGAGAAAGACCTCAAACCGGAACACATCGAGAAATGTAAGATATCTGATTTTTTATACCGGTCCGTTCGCTGGGAAAAGTTTTTCGTCAGCCAAAAATTAGTCACTCTCGATACATATTTTTTATAAACAACTCCAATTTTCGAGTCAGCTCTGGGGTTACATAACATTCTAGCTCATTTTCTGAAAAATTTGCTTCGACCACTCTTGTTTTATGCTTATTTGGGTCAAGAGCAACCGTTTGTCATGGTTACATTATCTAGGAAAGCTTTTACTTTACGAGATAGTGAAAAAAAGTTGGCTAGTTCTAGGGTGCGAGCCTTAGCAACCTGGTTACTTATTATAGAAAAAAATGTTTAAAAATATCCTTGTCACATCTCCTTTGATTGAACTTGGCATGAACAATTTTTGTCGGGTAAACTTGCGTTAAGAATTCGTCATATTTCCCTTCTAAGCTTTCCCATTCAAGGTGAAATATCTAGGTTAAATATATAGGTCACTATACTACCAGCATCTCGAAAGACCATTTAAGGCATAAGATCAGCGTAATGCGTGATGATACTGTAATCCCAATTCAGTGGGAAAAAAAATAGGTAGGAAATCCTACCTAAGTCACGTGACATTACGATAGAATTTCAACGATCGACCAATCAGAAGCTTCGCGGGTTTTCGAGAACAATAGGAACAATATTTTTTCCGATATTCACTTTTTATTGCCTGCGAGGGCTTAAACCCCAACATCTAGCCCTTCGGGCTTTATAAATCTATCAGCTTTTTAAGTCACTCTCAGTCTTGAGGAAGTTGTATTTAAATTTCTCATGCTGTTCAGATGGAACATGATGTAGTTTTTACAAGCTCTTATTTGACTGGGTTGGTGGTTAACATTATAGTAAAAACAATTCTGTTACTTTTTTTAAAGAACGCGTCATCTCTATTACTTCAAATGACCAATTAGTGAAGTATCTTATAAAAACTCCGTTCAGATTGCCTTTGAAAGCGAGGCTTTATCAGAATTTTGACGGAAATTTCCTTATTTCCTGTTCCTGATTAAATATTCTAGCATGCTAGACTGCTGATTTAGATAAACTAAAAAATGTAAAAACATTTGGCATATTCTAGTCAAACTGATGTAAATATCTCGTAACAATGGGCCGTTGCATTTTATATCCATACAGGGGGTGGACGAACATTTGCGAGAAGAATATCCAGAGGGTACGTTTTTATATTTTTCCAAAAGGGGAAATAAGTTATTCTAAAATGTCCAGGGATAAATGACTGATTTTAGTTCGTCCACCCTCACTTTAGGTTAGGAAAATATTTTTTCCAAGGGTATTTTCATGCAAATTTTGCCATCTTCTAAGGGCTATCAAAACATTTTCAAGAACTTTTTTTGACTTGAAAAGGTTCGTCCACCCCCCCCCCCCTGTATGGTTTTTTAATGGAACAGCCCAATTATCGTATTATCATCTAACACTCTAGTAGTGTATTAACACTAGTGCTGTATTACATGCATTATAAACGACTCAAGTCTATCTAACATATGATATACTTCTCTTCGTCTTCTTTAATAGTTGACGTCCTGTTCAACGGCTTTGCGAGCAACTTTATCGAGAAGAAAAGCCACCTACTTGACAAATTTCATAAACTTGTCCTCCGAGAGTCAAGGGTAAGAAATTTATAGATTTATTTCTATAATCTACTCCTCTACACGTTTTTATAAGAACATTTATTTTTCAAAAAAACATTATGTCTCACGTCGGCCACCATACATATCCAAAGTTTTTGAAGCCATTCGGATGTTCTTAACTTTTTGAGCTTTTAAGCCCATTTTTTAATGATTCTTCGCGTGTTTGTATTTTTACCACTTTCTATTTTTCTAAGTATTTTGTTTTCATTTTCCTATGAAATCTCAGACGTGTTTTAGATAACGCAAAGCCTGAAATATTCTTAACTTGTTCTTGATATTTTGGCCATCGAAGCTTTATGCACTTATATAGTTGGGTTGTTCTTATAAAAAACGTGTACTCCCGCGTCAGAATGTAAGGATTAGATTACATAATACGGTGCTTGTTTATTTTTCTAAAGTGTGGGTTAATTCGTTGTCAGCATCATTGTGTTGACGCATAACATACGATTATTTCAAGATTTTAGACCCGATACACGTTTTTTGGACCTACCCCGGTGGAGGTCCTATAAATTAACCTTTGTCTGTTCGTTCGTCTGTTCGTTCGTTATTAGCTTTCCTCATGATTGGCTCATTAGTTTTTTCTGATTTTTTGCACAAAGATGCATAACTATAAACCCTCGAATGTGACGGAGCCCGATTTTCAAAAAAAAAATTTTTAGGGCAAATTTGGGCCAAAAAACGGCTAAAAAACGGGTTTTTTTGTACTTTGTGAAAAATTAGGTCGATAATTTTTTCTGATTTTTTGCATGAAAGTAGGGTACCATCGTAGGTAAAAGATGGCTTAAGCAGACTTTTGCAAAAAAAATTTGTTGGCTCAAAAAACGCATGTTTATCTATAAGAATTACTATTAATAAGCATACATCAATGTTCTTAGTCAAATTACTCAATTTTTTTATGAGATAGATGTTTTTTTTGCTCAGGAGGGCTTACTTTTAAAGAATATGTGTGTTTCGACATGAAATTTTGGTTGCTTGGCGTGTTTTTATAGAAAAACTGGCCAAATTCGATATTTCTTTATAAGCACATTATCAATTACTTAGGTATTAGCTTTTCTCGAGATTGGCTCTTTCATTCTTTACGATTTTTTTAACAAAGATGCATAACTATAAACCCTCAAATGTGACGGAGCTCGATTTTCAAAAAAAAAGGTAGGTAAAAGATGGCTTAAGCAGATTTTTGTAAAAAAAGAATTTTTCAGCTCAAAAAGATAAGAATCACTATTGATAAGCATACATCAATGTTCTTAAAATTACTGAATTTTTTGATGAGATATGTTTTTTTGCTCTCAAAGTCTTGAATATGAAAGAATATTTCAAGAGCATGAATTTTTGGTTTCTAAACGTGTTTTTTTATAAGAAACAAACGACTAATTTTAATAGATCGTCACTATTTGTGTTTTGAATGATTGTTTAATGGTCACGCTTATGTAGATATCAATTATATATGTGTTAAATGCATAACCAGGTAGGTCCATAAAAGTATCACTTGTTTTATTAGTACCTAGTTTATAATAACATTCAGGCTGAAATTTGTTGAAAAACTAAGCACATCCAGGCTCAGCCAAATTTTAGGTGTTCTAATGAAAAAAAAAACATGTATGCGGCTTATTTCAAAATTCCTTGCTGTTGAGGGTCTGAATTCTGTCTTTTCTGATTTGAGATTTTTCAAACTGACCGCTGCTTCTGATGGAGTGCGGGTAAGAGAGGGGAGACAACGAGAGAAGTGTTGCTATTGATAAATCATACTTCATCGCAAAGGTCTCCGTACGGGAATTATGAATATTTTCATAATAGAGTGAGTATACTCTTATCAGTGTTGCAACTTTTCCGTCTGTATACGGATATCCGTCCAGTTGAGATACAAATATATCATTTCCGTCTTGCCAGTAAGAGGGTTTTTGGTTCAAATGACCCACTAATTCAAAGTTTTCTTCAAGATTTCCGTCCATGTTTTCAAAAGCTAGTTGCAACACTGTCTTATAAAAAAAGCTCGTGTATAAGAGTTTTTATTATTAGATTCTATGATAACAAGCCTGTTAATACCTTTCTTTATTTCTTATCTCAGCTTGGATGGCCGTCAGCAGATGACGTGCTAATGGGACGTCTTTACGGCGGTACGGAACGAGAAATCTTTGACGCACAAAAGAAATCACTCAAAGAAGGTATAGCGCCGTGAGAGAATTGAAAACATCTTCTGTTTTCCTTCTTGGCGATCTTTCGATTTCGTTTCAACTTTGTTTTCAGTTCGGCATCTTTGAGAGCATTATATTTCTTACAAACACTATTTGTATTGTTAATACAGCCTATTCGTTTGAAAACATGAGTGCTTTGTTGTTTTTATCTTTTGTTATTCCCATCCTGCGTTTTCGGCACCATCTATAGCCTCGTCCTAAACTCGAACAATCCTTATACTAGACACCCGGCAAGTTCTCTAGTGATGGGACTTCAAGATATTCTTCTTTTTTTTATGATATGGGATGATTCTGACAAAGAAGAATTAAGAAAGGAATTTTATCAAAAGTTTTGCTCGCGCGGAGAGCGGGGGGAGAGAAAGTTTCTCTTTCTTTTTGTTTCAAAATGCCGTGTCAGCAAATGGTAGGAGATACGGTAAATGATTTCCTTTAATGACAACTCTAATTATCTTCTTTTTTTCAATTTCAACAAACAGTATCATTGAATGCTCCCTTTTCACAATTTAAATACAGGTCGCTCCATAGTCATTAAAAACAAGGAAACAGGAAAACTCGAATGCGTTGAACTTTCCCTCAAAGAAGATCGCATTTCACACCCGAACACTTTCCCACCGTCCGCCAAGACAACGCCATCGGAGAGCACCCAAAATATCAAAGTACCGCCTGTCTCTACCACGTCCTCGACTTCGTCCGGACTTCAAATGTCGGCAGTGGACAACCGGTTACGAGTGGCAAGTAAGGATATACGGAACTCCGAAATGGTGCCGGATGAGGAGAGCAGAGACACGGAAAATAACGAGGTAAAAGATTATAATTACACTTATCAGTGTTCAAATTTCTTCCGTCCTAGACAGATTTCCATCCTCAATGATTCTGCATAAGTCACTAAAATTTGAAGAATATTATATGCTAATTTACCATGTAAAATCCATTTTTCCGTCATCGTCATTTGCCATGACCACTGTCTTACTTTCTTAACCAATGTTAAAAACTCTATCTGGAATCTAATTAAGGTTTCAAACAAGGTTTCAGAAAAGTTTCGCCTGACTTCAATTTAAAAAATTGGCGTGTAAAAACTTTCTCAAAGTGGCAATGTAAACACCAAAAATTTATTTAAGCATATTTTAAGTTAAAATTCCATGCAGATTAAAATTATAGCAGCGAAAATTAAATCTTGCATAAATCCGATTTAACTGAGAACTGAAGATTAGTGATCATAGGGATCATAAAATTCCAAGCTTTCCAATTACTAGAGCGACGTAATTCTATTCTCGCTCCAGTCCTACGTTTATTAGTTCGCTATCAGACTGAGATCAATGCGCAGAAGTACGTTCTGGCACCACTGACCTTTTTATAAGCAACTCCAATTTTCAAGACTTGACCTGCGTTTCTCTAAAGAATTTGCCTTGACCCCTAGGCTTTTGCTCGTCCTCTAGCGAGTTTCTAATAATAGGGAGTATATATGATTCAGACTATTTGACCACCTATCGTATTATATTATACCATATTTATGCTTATCGGGTCGAGCCATATCGCTTGACATAGTTAGATTATCTAACAAACTCGCACTTTACGAGATAATGAAAGAAACTTGGCTATTCTGAGACCTCGAGTCTTAGCAAGCTGGTTATAAAAATGTGTTTGATGATGTCGTTTGGTAACGATTTAGTTTCTAAGATCTTTATAGATAATCTTGTTCTCGCCTTTCTTCCAGGAGATTGACGACGTAGAAGATGACGACGAAACGATAGACGCTCCTTTAGAAGAAGACGTCATCGCGTCATTAGACGACGACATGTCGGTTAATAATGATGACGATGACGTGACGGAAAACGAACTTGAATGTGAAGACGAAGCGATTTCAGAGACTTCTTTAGAACAAATTGAAATCGATTCTGAAGTACCGATGGAGTTTGAAGATCAAGAAAATGACGAATTGGCAAGCGCTACTAATAACTTGTTAGCTGATATGGAGTTTGATTTCAATTGATCTTCATTGCATTGGATGGATGATTTTATGGATGTTGGCTTCAGTTGATTTCCAAATTGATTGTTTGTTCTATGGATCCAGCCGGTTTCTAAAAGTATCACGAATTTGACATCGATGCTCGATTCTCAATCGCAACTCATCCTTGAAATATTCAACGGTAGGAACCGTGACCTCAGGATTGCTGCTCATGAGCTGCTTGGAGTTTGACTTCAATTGATCTTCATTGCATTAAATGGATTACGGTATATGTTCTATGGAGCTTGACTCTAGCTGGTTTCCAAAAGTATCTTGAATTCCGTTCTAAACTTGACTGAAAACATCGATGTCCGACTTCGAATGATCTCAATTCATCCTTGAAATGGCTCAATGGTAGGAACTGGAACCGCATGATTGCTACTCGTGAGCTGCTTGGAGTTTGATTTCAAATGATCTTCATTGCATTAAATGGATGGATGATCTTATGGATGTTGGCTTCAGCTGGGTTCCAAAAGCCTTTTCGTTCGAATTTGACATCGATCCTCGAATTAGAATGATCTCAACTCATCCTTGGAATGCTCAATGGCAAGAACCGTGAGTGCAGAATTGCTGCTCGTGAGCTTCACTAGTATGGATTTTACTTTGGAGTTTTCGGCTTCAGTTGATTTCCAAAAGCAGTCGTTCGAGACTTGACTGAAAATATTAATGCTCAACTTTGAATGATCTCCCAACCTTAACAAGGGATAGAATCGGATTCGCATGATGGTTTTGATTTTGATCATCTTGTTGAAAAGAAATTAAACAACTTCCCTTGATTGTTAAGTCTTGATTTTCATGGAATATTGAGTCTCGATGTTCATGGATTATCATAAAGACTTGGCATTCAGTTCAATGTGACGTCCACACGCTTACCTGTTCCAACAGTGTTGCTTTCGACTTTAACTTATTCATGAATTCGTTTTTCCGTTCAACTTTTCATTTCTTCTTGGAAAAAAAAGCTATCTTTCGTGGTTTGCTTGACGCTTGACGAAATTTTTTGGAATAAAATATAAAATGTGTACAATATATTTTTTATGAACATAAAAGAGAAAATATTTTTTTGCTAGTATATGGAACACCTTTTGGGAAAGGACTTTATGATCTAGATGTTTTTTGTTTTTTTTGCCGATTTTATTTTCAGTAGCTATTGTTTATGTAAAAGGGCGTCATTTTGGCTCAAGAGTGTGCAAAAAGTTTTTCGTTGGGCGCTCTAACAAATAATATGCGCCATCGAAAGTGATGTATATGTTTCTTTCCATAAGAACATAAGACTTCGATGCTTTAGAACATTTTAAGGTTTGACGGACTCAAAAACACCAAATTTTCTTGTTAAATTGTACAAGAATAATTACAAAATGGCGGAAATAAGAATATATTAAGAATAATTTCAGGCTTTCAACTGAAAAAAACTATGAACATCCACCGGCGAAGGCTTCAAAAATTTAAGATGTTTTTGTTAAAAATATTTTTGTGGTAGACTCTCTCTAACTCGAATATTCGAACTAAAATATTGCTCCACTCAGTTAAAAAGGGATTTAGATTGCTCTCTGTTTTTTGAAAATTTTGGTCACTTGAAGGTCGAAATAAAGAGAGTCAACTTACTTCAATAACTATTTGACATTTTAGAGGTTAATAAATCTTAATGTTTGTTCTTCTTTAGAAATAATTAAATTCTATTGGTTAAAAAGTTCATCGCGTGACTTTTCTCATTCGAAACACGTGTTCCCATAAGTCCGTTTTCAATTTTGATACAAAAGCGCAAAATCTTGCAAAGAGCTAGTGCGTGTGGTTTAACAGTATTTTTTTCCGAAATTGCGTACTATATTACATAGTAGGCTTATGTTTGATGTAATGTGTTTTTGTATTATATTATGGTAAACTAGGAATAATTAATTTAATTTATGCATTCGATAATTATGCTGAAATAATTAACGATCATAAAGATGATGAAACAATGCTAAAATATTTGTGAATATTTATTTGTTCTTTTTATCTTGCTTTATAAAAAGGTTAAAGATTCCTCTGTAGCTCCTCGCACTCTCAAATCAGTGGACAAGACAGAGTGACAAGTAAAGATTTTGTGTTTAAATACTCATCAATTTTAATTCACGACTTTTTCACATTGTATTGACACGAATTTGGAGCAAGATTGATGAAAAAGAGGAAACAAA
Source organism: Clytia hemisphaerica (assembly GCF_902728285.1). Taxonomy (NCBI): domain Eukaryota; kingdom Metazoa; phylum Cnidaria; class Hydrozoa; order Leptothecata; family Clytiidae; genus Clytia; species Clytia hemisphaerica. The sequence continues at coordinate 181,251 of NW_027104293.1, read as the reverse complement.
AATAATTTTTGCCTATCAGCATAATATAACAATAGGCAGACACCGTCCTGATATGCAATTTGTGTCTGATATGAAACGGGAACACTTATGTAAAAATAAAACCTTCAAACGTTATAAGATTAATGTTTTAATAAGTACGCTAAAGCTTCGATAGTCAAAAAAATAAGGTCAAAAAATTAAGAACATTTCAAGGCATTTCGAGCTCAAAAACACCAAATTTCTAAGGAAAGCGCACAATCACATTTACAAAACAGTAAAAATAAAATAACGACCATCTTTATGAAATCTTTTGAAGGCTTGAAAAGGCAATTTTCAAAGTCATTTTTATTTCTTGCGCTTATTGCTAAGGTAACCGATGATGGTATCTAGTGCAAAGTGCAATTTACATGCCCATACAAAAATACTCAAAAACGGTGAAAATAAGAACATATTAAAAACATTTTTAGGCTTAAAACTCAAAAAGTTAAGAACATCCGAAAGCTTCAAAAATTTTGGATATTCTTTCGGGCTCAGGGTTGGAGTTGCTTATAATAGCTTAATTTCAGAAAAAAATCTTTATCGAGCTTTATTACCAATCCTAAAGTTACATCAAATTTATCGTTTTTATGCTTCATGAGATCGATGTCTTTCGTTTGTCATGATTGAAAAAAAAAATCAAATTATCGTTGTGAGATCGAGGCTCGGCTGATCCGGGATTAATCTTCGTGAGAGATTAGAAAAATGAAAATGAAGATAAGCTTGTGAATATAATTATGTATTGTTGATATACACATTTTTATATTAGAACAAACGATATAAGAACAAAATAAAAAAATATTAAGAACAAGTGAATGAAATCTTAAAGCTTTGTGGACTCAAAAACACCAAATTTCTTAAGAAAATACATAAAAATAACCATAGAATGGTCAAGCTGAGAATATTCTAAGAACATGTTTAGGAAAGAGTTTAAGAACATACAAATGCTTCAAAAATTGGGGATATTCTTATAAAAAACGTGTACACTCTAAGAAGCCTGTGCGAACTAAAACGTCTAAAAAAGTTTTTAAATCCCAGATTAATTTTTATGAGCGATCATCTTTGCATTGTTTTGATCGAGGAAAATACGCGCGCGCGGTACGAAACAAAGCCGTTAGAGGGGGCTTTTAAAATTTAAAGGGAATGTTACTGTACATAGTTCAATCTTTTTTTATCAAAAAGAAAGCACATGTTTTAATTATTAATTTTTTGTTGCAAGAAAACTACTAAATAAAAGAAAAATGGCGGCAAGTTTGTAGAATAAAAGAAGTTTAATCCACGCTGGGGATCAAGTCATAAGATGCGCGCGCCTGATTCAGAAATCGAGTTTCTAGTCTATTTAATTCTGAATAGAGAACAAAAGCTACGGTATGCAAGGTTGAATTTAAAGGGTTTTTTAAACTGTTTTTAAATAACGAAACATTGGTTTGAATTATTAATTTTTGTTGATGTATAATTGAAGATTAATCGTAGCTGAGGATTAAAGAACGCGTGTTTAAGGAACGTTAGGACCTAGATTCTTATTGTTTCTATTTGAACGTGAGTTTAGGCCTTGGGCGAGGTTGCAGATTTTTTGATCAGGGATCAATCACTCAGCGAAACATACTGTTTAATTATTTAAACTTTCATTTTAAAATTTAAAACTGAAAAATTTATAATAAGATTAATTTTGAAAAAACAAATACAGTGTCGCGTTGCAGAAATATTTTAAAATTTAAAGATACATTTTAACACGTTTTTAATCACAAAGAATTCGTGAACCCAGATGTTGGGAAGCCCTGAAAATGACTGCGAAACTCGAAATAAGACTTGATAGTGCTGGCAAAGATAGTTTAAGAAATCTCTACGAAAATTTAGTTTCGAAAGTAATTTTGAACAACCTCTGCTCAATCAAGACTAAATAAAAAACGATAAAACAATGTCCAAAAGATGTCCATCTAATAACCTTAGATGAGCGTTGAATCAACATTTAATACCAGCTCCGATTTCTGAGCACGACTTTTTACTTAATTTATCGGCAAGTACCAAGGTACTACTTGTATACTTTACAGACCAGAACTCTCCTCCATCTATTCGAAATCTCTTCTAAAAATATTGGTAAAAATTTGAAAGTACGATAAAAGAAAAAGTTTTAACTTTTTTACCACCAAAGTTTCAGATTTTGCTAATTTTAACATGTTGAATATTCTAAAGGGTACTTAATTTCGAGCCGTTTTGAGGTGTTTTACAGTAAGTAGTAGGTGATAAGTATTAAGTAGTAGGCAGTAGGCGCTTTGTACTTGCCGCTTCTTATCTCATACCATCTGCACGCAAAATTTTTAAATAATAACTTTCTCCCCTCCCACGCCGGGCGAGTACAAATTTTGAGAAATATTGTTTTGTTAATTTTTTACTCTGTCAGTATAACGGGTGCACTGGGGGCACTTTTGGTGAAGGGACGTGGGCACATTTAGTAAAGGGACGTGGGCCATTTTAGGGTCCTCTTTTTAGGCTCTGAAGATATCTGAAAAGATCCCTAATTTACAAAATTTCAAAATGTGTATCTGACAGGGTCGACTTTTGGTAATATTGGACAGTTTTCAAGGTGATAATTAAAATATATTTCAATTTTTAATCTGTATTTAGTGATTTTTGCCACTTTTCTTGGTGAAAATGGGGAAAACTTTTTTATACGCAATACACAAAGAGGAATGAAAACCTAAATAAAACCTTGACAAGAATTTCAGGTCGATTTCGAAAATCGATTAAGAATTAAGCTAGGGAATGCAGACCTTAGAGAATTTTAACAATAAATTCATATTTGAGAATTGAATGCGATGAAGACTAAATATATTTTTTCGATAATTCTTTTGCTAAATATTATAAATTTTTCCAAATTTTTATATGTACATTATATATTATTATAAAACTTTCTTTTTTTGAAAAAATACAAAATAAATTAAAAATCGAAGAAAAAATTGAAAAAATTTTCAAGAAAAAATACGACATTTGCATAAAATTATGAAGCTTGAGGCAAAAAGAGTACTTTGCGGGAACTTTTGCAAATATCGATGAAAGTCATCAAATAACTGATTTAAAATTAATTTTGGAAGAAGAAAAATAAATAAACATCAATGCCATTCTAATCTGAATCTAAAATGCGATCCGATGGTCCATCCAGAAGTTCTCGTAGACTTCCAATATAATGTTTTGCCAGTCTCAAAGTTTCAATCTGCGTCAGTTTTTGTCCTTTTTTACATGGTGTTAAAAATTCTGGAATTGTATCACGTAAAACATCAAAAGCATCATTCAATCGGTTTTGTCGGGCACGTTCCCGTTCATTACGTCGTAATTGCCGCTCACGTAAGACTTTTTCGGGTAATTTACGCTTCTTTGTGACACGTTTACGCCACGGTTTCGTCGGTACGGCAGGAAAAGGTGATTCCGTATTATAAAATGCCGGAAAATCTTGATAGTTATAACAGTGGTATGGCAAACCGAGTAATCCAGTTTGATGTTGACCTGTTTGGAAGTGAGTTCCGCTGTCTGGGTGTACCGGGAAATTATTGTTTTGATCCGGAATTGCATTTGATTCGCCGAACTGTTGCTGCATGTGAAAAAGTTTGAAATCAGTTGGTTCGCTAAGTCCATGCGACGCCATCATTATCACCGCTGTACCAATTATCAAACAATCAAAGTATCAATTTCAATTTGATTTTAAACCGCTGGTCAAAATTGTTATGATTCAAATGCGAATTCTAAGTCAATCCAACCGCTGTACAACTTGATCTTGGGTTCGTGTTTGATTTTTTTCACAACCGCTGGAAAGTGATCTTTTCTCGACCGCTGATCAGTTTAAAGTGCTCGAACGAGGATTATGGAAAAATTTTATAGTCTCATCTCAAAACAATAAAGATTAATAGCTCCTTTGTCTTCTTTGGAATGGATTTAATAGTTCCCTTTTGTCTTCTTTTGAAATTGATTGTTTTAAATAGATTTAATAGATCACTTTTGTTTTGCTTTAGAATGTTTTTCAAATTAGTTAATAGGTCTTTCATTGTTTTCTTTCAAATTACAGTATTGTGTTTTGATAGTTTGTTTTTTATTGAACATTTAAAAGGGCAGGAAGGTTTGGCGCGTGCGAACTCTTGCCCAGGGCGTGTGTTGAGGAATTGAAAATACGTCATATAAGCGGACCAAAAAATATTTTTTTATAAGAAATATGGAAAAATTTTAAACAGTCTAGTCAATCTTATAATTCGGTCTACATTTAATTTTGAATTTGAGATTTATTGTTCGAATTTGTAATTTTTATTTATTCAATGGTACTGTAATTCGAAAGTTGACTTTTTAACTATGTTATTTTTTACTTCACTCAACTGGAAGTGTCAGTCAGTAAAACTGTTAAATTCTTATTAAAAATTATTGAGATATACTTAGCCAATTGAGAAAATTTTGATATAAATTGATAAAGAGAATTGGAATAGAGATTAATCCGACCCCCTTTTAAAACGTGTTTAATGCTTCAAAATTTTAATATTATAATCTATTTTATAAAGAAATAATAGGGAGAAATGTTGCTAAATAATTTTCATAATTTATGAGGAATTATTATTTTGTGTTTCGAAGGTGCAAATAGATATGATGTAGACAACATTTGGTGTTTTGTTGGAGATGTTGTACAAAGAGTTAGTCATTTCATTTTTTTGCATATTTTATCCACACACATATATATATATATATATATATGGGGGGTACTACCCTTGCCGACCGACGAGGGTGCTCCGCTGAGGTCCGAAAAATGGACCCTACGTGGGACTCGTTTTTTCAAAAATTTTGCCGAAATTTGCGAAAAAAGTGACCCTGAATGGAACTGAAATTCCAAAATTTTCTCAAATTTTCTACTTTTTCCCCAAGTTTTCCAAAAAAGGCACCCTACAAGGGACTGGTTTTTCTATTTTGGTGTTTTTTGCGACCCTACCTGGGACCCGCGGAGGTTAAAAAAGTATCCTTGTATAGTTTGTTCTTATAAAAACGTGTGTATTCCACCCAGCTTTTCTTCCATCATTATTTCATTTAATTTCTTTCTCATTCAAAATTATTATATGAAATTATCTTTTTGACACTTTTTTTCAAAAAACAAAAGAAATTGAATGCAAATTATCCACAAGTAAGCCAGACTGTTGTCTTAAAAACAAAAAACAGTACCGAAGAGTTTTAACCCTACGGTATTGTATAGAAATGCGGAAGGCGTTTTTTAAAAGAACAAAATTTATAAGAGCATAGGCTTCGATTGCCAAAATATTAAGAACAAATTAAAAACAATTTGAGGCGGTGACTCTAGAACATCCGATTTCTTATGAAAATGCACAAAAATACTCACAAAATCGTGAAAATATATAAGAACATGTTAAGAAATGTTTAGGCTAACAATCTTAAGAGTTATGAACATCCGAAGGCTTCAATATTGGATGTTCTTATAAAAAAACGTGATCATAAAAAGAAAAAGACAAAAGGAAAATCCGTAAATTTATCCAACATATGTGTAACAGCTTTCAAACAAACTTTTCTAAAATAATTTGTTTCAAGATAAAAATATTATATTTATAAAAAAATGAGACAAACATTATATTTATAAAAAGAAATTAAATGGATATTATAATTTGTCTTCTCTGATAGATTCTTCGACAGTTTTAGATCAGCCAGATGGAAGACAACTGTCCAACTTAAAATTCTCCTCTTTTCCTGAACTTATTTTTTTTTTTCATTTTTTGTCTAGTATGTTTCTAGACTGCATTCTACTTCTGACTGAACTTTGCTTTCTGATGATTTTGATGAAGTCCGGTGATAAGTAGACTAGAGGATATCGCCAACTTGAAATTTTTTACTTTCGTTTTTAAAATTGATATAAAAACACTAAAACAATTAAATTCAAATCAAAGTCAAATCAAAGTCTCCCGCACACCGTGGATATGCCTGGCTGTAATACGCTATACGCCCACTTATCCCGGTCCGGAAAAGATTTGTTTATACAATTTATTTCTACTTCCAACAATTTTGCTGAGTCAGGTTGTTAAGGTTTCAATGCTCAAATTCAGCATTGTAGGGGACGCTATTCCCATTGAATATTAGAGCTAAGAATCGAGTCTTCGTACCCCGGAAGCCCATGGGGAACGCAAATTTGTTCGAGTTAAGAAAATTTCGAGTTATGGAGTAAGGTTTATAAGACTTAATAAGGTTAAATGAAGGAACCATAATACTTGTCTTTTTCGAGTTAAGGATACATCCCCTAACTAGATACATCCAAGTTTAAGAGACACCGTTGTGTTCTATTACTTTAAGTTGCTACCACACCCCTTCTCACAGACCCATTGAGAACCCTTCCCACTGGACAAATTGGCCAAAATATCGTCCCCAGTGGAAAATTATCCTCCATTTTTTGGGGACAAAAATCAAATAATCCAATCCTCAATGCAAATGGTTTTGCTATTTTTCACATCCCCACTGAATTTTCTGGCTTAAAAACAAAAGAACTGAAGAATTGAAATAGATATATTATATATATTTTTTTTCAATGCAGGTGATATTGTTTTGTGTCAAGTGATCGGGATTCCCATGGGAATCGACCCGGCGCCATTTTGGGCTAATCTTTTCCTCTACCAGTACGAACAAAGGTATATGAGCAGGGTCATTGAGGAAAATAAGGTTAAGGCTCGCCATTTTCATTCGACTAAAAGATTCATTGATGATTTGTGTGCTATCAATGACGGTGACTTGTTTCAGTCTGTGTATAGAGATATCTATCCAGATGAGCTTGAACTCAAAATTGAGCACTCTGGTAATCATGCTTCTTTTTTAAACCTGGATATTACCATCAAAGACGGGATATTTATTTATAAGTTGTTTGATAAACGGGATGCATTTCCTTTTTCCACAGTCCGAATGCCACATAAAGATAGCAACTTGCCAGAATGGATTTTTTGTTCTTCTTTTGTTGGTGAACTTCTCAGGATTGCTTGTTCTACGTTACTTTTGGAGGACTTGAAAGTTAAAGCCAAAGTTTTTATACAAAGAATGCGATTTCAAGGTGCTGAAAACGCAAAGTTAGATTGCAGTCTTCGACGGGTTATAGTTCGTCATTTTTCAGAATTTTCAAGATTTCAACTCTCTCAAGATTCACTCGTTCGCCAGCTCTTGCGGTGAGCGGTCACGGTGTACGGGGCTACGAACCGGGTTATAGTCCGATTTTTTAAATTCTCATTCTTTCCCCCCTCTTTCTATCTTATTTTTTGAACTGTAAAATGTGTGTGAGAGCCACAGGGTTGGATAGTGGCAATCCAATCCCAGTTCCTTCTCCTCTAGTATGCTTTCTTCAACGTTGTGGCAGAAACGTGTCAAAGGTGTGGCAACTTTGTCTAGTAGAAAGTATACTTCTTTTCTCATTGTTATTTTAGTTTCTTCGGCTGGTTCCGTGGTTTTTACATTTTAGTTTATTTTATATTATTGCGTGCGTTTTATACTTTCAATAAACACACCACACATTGCAACCCTGTGGATGTGAGCTGCCGAGCCATGGTGTATACCACGACACTCGAACTACACGGGAAAACGGATGTCCTCGCCGATGTAGAACCTCCTAAATGCCTCAGCACACTGTCATAAAAAATATGAGAATATCAATCCCCATCGAGTTTCAGGCCAATTTTTCTCATCCCCACTGGCTAAAAAATCCTACTGGATCTGTGAGAAAGGGGTGTTCTTAACTTGTTGCTGTTGTAGCATAAGCTTCATTTCATTGGTAAAGAAGTTAGTGCTCCCATGAATGGAATAACAAATACTGTTGCCACCACTGACCTTTATATATCCCTAGACCAAGCTATATCCGCTATCTTTGAGCGAAGATTTTTTTAATTGGTACCCGTAAAGAAGCCATTGTAGTGTTTGAAGATTTGCCTACCGACAAACGGCGCTACATCACTAGTCTAGCGCTCTCTCCGCGGGTACCAATTTCAAAAAACTCCGATCATAATGTTTTGCTTGGACGGCATTGAGTAACTTGGTCCAGGGATGTATAAAAGTCAGTGGTTACAACATAGAATCAGATCACACAGTTCACACGCTATCAAAAAAAGAGCCAGAATTTTTCCATCTGGTCCACTTTTTTGGGGAAAAGTAAAAGAAGAAAAAGAATGATTTTCACATGGTGGGGAAAAGATTATACATCAAAAAGTTACTTAAAGTTTAGAAACAGAATTTAGAAACAGTTTTCTTTTTTCCCTTCTTGAAAGCAAGATGGCAATACCGTTATATTATATTTTTAAACATTTATTAGGAGCGCCTTAGAGCCTTAGAATTGGCGCTTAAAATTTCTTACATTCAATATTGAAATAAAACTAAGAAAAAGCCGAGGAAAAACCAATTATTGAAAATTTTAAACATTGTCACTTCCCTTACACGTTTTTTTTTTATAAGAACAAACTATATAAGAACAAACGGCTTCGAGGCCCAAAAATTTAAGTACATTCTAAGAACATACTAAGGCTTTGGAGACTTAAAAACATGCAATAATTTCTTAAGAAATTACATCAAAATGCTCAAAAAATGCTGAAAATAAGAACATTTTAAGAACATTTTTAGGCTTCAAATCCAAAAAACTAAGAACATCCGAAGGCTTCGAAAATTTTTGACGTTCTTATAAAAAAAAACGCGTACACGCATTTAAAAAAAAAGAATGTTCATGATGAAAATTGCCATCATGGAATTTGGCTACTCAAGCTAAGAATGCCATTTTTAGAGCATTTTTTTAGAGCATGAATTGCCAATTACACTCTTTTTTTTTATAAGAATGGTGTTTTTTCATTTCATCATGGATATTCTTAACTTTTTGGCGAAAATCGTCCAAAAATATTCTCACGGTATTCTTAGGTTAAGTTCGAAACTGGCAATCTACAGGTTAAAATGCATTAAAAATGGCATTCTCAGGTTCAGTTGCTAAATTCCATGATGGTGATATTCTTACCATATTCTTAAATTTTTAAATTCTTAAATTCTTATAAAGTGTATTCTTATAAAAAAAGCGTGTACCCCCAAGTAAGGCTCACTCCTTTCACAAAAATGCAATTTTACGCTTGAGACGTATGTACTAAATAAATGTTAAATCTAGTCTGAATTAGAGGATACTAACCTAAGAATCCTGTAAGAATATTTTAGGATGATTTTCCCAAAAAAGTTAAGAATATCCATGATGAAATGGATTTACACCATTCTTATGAAAAAAATCGTGTGTAGGAGCTACCAATTTTTTTCATAGAAAAATTATTTTGTCCATATATCAGTTATTAGAAACATTTGAGAAAATAGGACCAAAACCGTACAATTTTCGCGGAGAAAATGTATGAATTTTCTTCTGACACGCTAGCAAGCAAACTCTGAAGCTGGAAAGACTTTCAACCTCTGGAATGTTTGGATTAAAAAATTTGTCAGACTACCTCACTGATTTAAAAGCGGTTGGTCTAACCAAGCCGTCATTTTCAAAGATTATCGGGTCAAGCTATAAAATCAAGAAGAAAAAACGTGTATAACAAGTCAAATATACTGCTCTGGCTTGACGTGAAATACAGACCTATGAAAGGCTAGACCATGTAACTGTCCGTTAGTTACATTGATAGCGACCGTAGCATAAAGGTAGAGCATCCAGCTACGGTGCGCAAGGTTGTGGGTTCGATCCCCAGCCGGGTCATACCAAAGATTCCAAAATAGTACTATGCCTCTATGTTTGATGCTCAGCAACTAAAGAGACGGATCAAGAGTACGTGGAGAAGTCCAGGGAAAGGAGTGGCGCCTCCCCTACCTTTGGGTAGACAGCTACACGAAAAGGGAGCCTTCGGGTCGCCCTCAACTGTGGTCGCAAACTTACTTGCTTACTTACATTGATAGTAAAGGCGAGAAAATATTATACGCGCTGAGTCTATAGCCGTAACGGCGGAAATTGGGAAAAAAATCGGCGGGAGAGTTTCAAGGAAGCTGGCAAACTCTACCGGCTTATAAACTCTTTCCGAGAAAAAAACTGTTGGCGAATTTTCTTCGGCTTTGAGCTTTTTTTCAGTCAGGGATCTTATTACCAAGAAAAATAGGAAATTTCTTAGTAAAAAGCACTGAGACAGGGGTGTTTAAGAGCCCCGAGTCGCTCGATTCTGTTTGTGTGAGAATTTAAAATTTTTACAAACTTTGATCGGATAGAATTTCAATTAAAGATCAATTATTGTTTGTAACTCTTGTAACTTGTCATGCCATAAGTTATAATGGAGTACTTTAAAGGTTTTGTTTTTAAATAAGAGTGATATCGTTTGTTTATTCGTCAATTCTAACTTACAAGCTTTTCCATATTGGATTGACAAGAATGTGGAGCAAGATTGGTCAGAAGAGGAAAAGAAAAACATTTTTTGCTTATATTATCATAATATAACAATAGAGAGACACTGTCCTGATATGAAATATGTGTCTGATATGAAACGGGAACACTTATTTAAAAACAAAATCTTTAATCAGATAAATTTCGCGGATTTCGTGGATTTGGGTGTCATCTACAAAATTAGGTCCAGATGTAAATTTGTAGAAAGGCCTTATCCGCGGAATAGTTTTGAACAAAACTCAAAACCCGTCAAATAACTTATTTTAAAATGTTTACTTACTGGCATCAAAGAAGCGCTAATAATGCGTATTTCAACGACCAAAATGCACAATTTGGTAGTGAAAGGCACAAAATCATAAAAATATTGTCTTCTAATAGCGTCCTCATCCGTGAAATTAATCCCCACGAAACTACAAAACTTTGCTGGAGAGCTCAAGCGCGAAATCTAATTCCCGCAAAAATCTATCCCATAAAGTAGCCTTACCATTGAGGTTAACGCTCCCAAAGGGACTAGGGACAAACCTCTTGAATGGGAAATGAAATTAACTTATTCCCATCCAAAACATGTGTTTTTCAGGTAAACGCCGGAAGGAAAACCAAATCTATTGCCAGATTTCGAAGCCGAGTGAAAACAAAGAAAGCACTAGATTTGATACGCCATTCTCAAAGAGGTACAAAGAGGCATAAATCAAGGTTTCACTTTTTATATGCTTGAGAAAGGTTAAAGATTTCTTTTTTAGACTTACTTCGCTAAGCAATAAAGTCCCGGTAAGGAGAAAGTCTACCTTAATGTCACGTCCAATTAGCGATTCTCTCCTCGAACCTTTTGAATAATATTAAAACCATTAGAAGAACAACACTGGTCGAAAAATCATTAACTAATATGATCGAAGTATTTTCAAAATGTTTTTATTAAGGCCGAGGTAAACGATTCCAACATTTCATCCAACATAGAAATTTAAATGTTGGACGAATGTTGGATGAATTTTGGAAAGATGTTGGATCTCCTAAAAATCGTTTACCCACAGTGTCCAACATCGTTTTCATCCAACATGGGTGTTCATTCATTTGTTCTTTTAATTCATTCTTTTCAAATTAGAAATGGCCAGGATTTTTATACCCAGTGTAACGAGTGCCACTACTGCTGTTCATGCGGACAAAAGAAAAAAATTCTGGCAAAAAATCGACTCTAATGGTGCAATTTCATGAAATTTATTTATCTATTTCAGGGCAAAAAATGGTCAAATTTCTAAAATCTTGCAACAAAAACTATGTTCTCATTTTTTACACACTTACAGTGCATTTTGGGAAGCCTGAAAAACGTACCTTTAAAGAGTCACACCTCTACGATAGATCGCTTTATTTCAGTGCCCCTCCCCCTTGGTTTATTTTCCGAAACTAAAAACATTCGAGCTAGTAGCTTCTCTACCATCTTTTTAAATTTGTTACCAGATTTTTCGAATTTTTGACAAAAAAACTTTCGATTCTATTTCTAATGACGTCATACCCTTTCAAATGTTGGATGTGAGCTGAGTAAACGAATCCAACATGACCCAACACGAAAAAAAATAAGTAAATGTTGGACAAAATGTTTGATGGCGATCAAACTCCCATCCAACACTTTTTTTCTTCTTCCAACATAATTTTTTCTTCCTTTCCGATTTTTGCATTCGAGTAAACGATTCCAACATTTCGTCCCTCAAAGAGAGAAAATGGCATGTTGGATGGAATGTTGGAATCGTTTACCTCGGCCTTTAAAATCTTCCTCCCTATCTTTCTCACATGTTAATAGCCGAGTCTTCCTTCAAGGAGGTTCAAACTTAATTTCATTTTTAGAAATAAAAACTTGCTATTACAATCGGCGCCGAAATATAGTAGTATTTTGGGTATTTCAACGTTTTTCAGAATTTAAAGATGGGGCGACAATTACAGTATTATAAAACAGCTTTTTGTCAATCAACCAATGACAAAATTTGTTTGATATCTTTTGATTGAATGAATATTTTTGAATTTTTTTTTACAGTGATGATGATCCCTAAGATTGAAGAATCACTCCTGTGAAAATGGTAATCATAACACATTTCTACAAGAAGTTGATTTTTTTCTTCTTCATTTTTCATTTTTATTTTTATTTTTTTTTCTAATTTATTTTTGCTTGATAATATTCCACTCACAAATATCTTTTCAATGCGAGCACAGAATCATAACTTAATTCAAATTATATCAAAAGTTAGAACCCATTTTTGTCTCAGCTGCAAATTATTTTGAGACAGACTTCTTAAGTACTTCTACTTTGTTTCATTGTTTTTTCGAACATTTTTGAGCTTTTAGATCGTGAGATTCTTAACAGAAGCAGCCGTCGGAAAGATTTTTTTAGAAATATGTGTTCTTATCTTCTAGGAGACCAACTGTTATGACCTTCAATTTCCTTATACAAATGATGTGTTCTGATTTCTAAGAAACCTTAATCGCACTATGTGTCTTCCTAAACTTATTACTATTTTATGGTTGGATTTTAGTTTATTTTATTTTTATTGAATGTATGTAATGTGCTACCCCCTTGAGATTTTAATTGAACAAAATTAAAACCCCAGGCCAAAATTCGTGGGACAAGCTGGAGTTTTTACAAGCTCTTATTTGATTTGGTTGGTCGTTAAGATGTAATAAAAGAATCTTATTACTTTTTCTAAAGAACGCATCATTTCTATCACTTTAAATGACCAATTAGTGAAGTATCTTGTAAAAACTCCAGGTCAAAATTCGTAGGATTGTATATAAAGATTCCGATCATTTTTTGAAGAATATGGAATTCAAACACATTTCAAACCTTCTTGGAACAGAAATGGAACTCTCCAACAAGGAAGGTGGACAAAAGCGCTATCTCTAAAAAAAACACACATCTGTGATTCTAACTTTATTTCAAACTTTAAATTTGATGTTTAGAATAAATTCAATAATATCATATCATATAAATTTGAAATGAAACAAAAGAAAGACCTGAAATGGATGGGAGGGGCACTTGGTTCTTTTGGAACAAATTATGACGTCAAAATATTTAAAAAAGGGGAGGGAGGCAGTCTGCGTTTAAGCGAACTAAATTATAAGACATATTATCAGCTGAATTTTAGGATGAGTCACTAAAATAATTCGAATTTTTAAAAAACAAGTTTATGTCGGGAATGGCAGGGCAATGGTATTAATACACACGTTTTTTTATAAGAACATCCAAAAATTTTGAAGCTTTGGGATGTTTTTAACTTTTTGGGTTTCAAGCCTAAAAATATTCTTAAAATGTTCTTATTTTTACCATTTTTGTCCATTTTCCAAAGAAATAGGGTGCTTTCGAGTGCACGAAGCCATAAAATGTTCTTAACTTGTTCTTAACATGTTGGCCATCGAAGCCATATGCTCGCATACAGTTTGTTCTTATTATAAAAAAAGTGTAAAACAAACTACAATCTTTATTTCAGGATTTCAAGACTTTCCAAAATATATTGTCCGGCATATTTGGGATTCCAAAATGAGCTGCCCCGCCCAAAACAGCAGATTGGCTTGAGAATTGTTGCAATTTTTGTTGTCGTTTATTCTTTTAGGGAAAGGGCGGAAAGTATCGGTGGAAATAACCGAACACACTCTTTGAAAATTCTCTTATTTATCGTAACTAACTAATAAGATTAATTTAAAGGGTTCGTATTATTTGTTTAGACATGTGACACCAATAATACACCTTTTCGACCGTAGCCGCCAATTGCTGTGCGGGCTTTTTTTTGTCCGTTTTACCACCCTAAAAAACCATCCCAGTCATTTTTCTGCACTTATAGACAATAAATTTTCCGCGCGGGAAAAATGCCCGCGCGGCAATTGGCGGCTACGGTCGAAAAGGTGCATATTCGATTTGTTACAAATTTCTCTTGGCCAAAATATAATTGAGTTGTTAGAAGCGTGCGTCAATTTCTGGATAATTCAATAATCGATTTCAAATATTCAGAAAAAACAAAAGCATCATTATTTCATTGAATTCAACAAAGATCATTTAATTTTTTTGCCTGTGATAATTACGTTTTGTTTAAACATGCGATACTGATAATTGGCTCTTTACAAACTTTTTATTGTTCAGTACAATAAATTGTTAAGAGCGCGTGTCAATAATTTCTAAAATAATTCAATGATCGATTTCTCCATATGTTTGGAAAAAAGGTGCTTTAAACTTTTTCAACAGTCATACTTAATTAAGATAAAAAGTCATTGTCATTTGTCTAAGCGAAAATAATTCTCACCAGCACGTTTTTATAAGAGCAAACTTTATAAGAAGATAAGGCTTCGATGGTCAAAATATTAAGATCAAGCTAACAACATCTTAAGACTTCACAGACTTCTAGTATCGCAATTTCTTTGGAAAATGGGCAGACATACGCACAAAATGGTGAAAATGAGAACATGTTAAAGAACGTACAATTTATAAAGTTTCGAATATCCGAAGAAGTTCTTATAAAAAAGCGTGACATTTCATGCCAAAACGAAAAAAAAATTATCAATTAGGGAGAAAGCTGTGAAAAATTTAAAGTACATCAAATCTGACTCAAACAGTTACAGTACTGTAAGTGTAAAAGAATATTTTGTACAGAATCTATATCCTCAGTCACGTGTCCTAAGAAAAATTAATTGTCTCATAATTACTGAGGTTAAGCACCTTTGACATATTCCTTTAAAGAGGCGATAATTTTCTTTGTTTAAATTTCTAAAACATGAAAATCGATCATTGAGTTATTTTAAACATAATTGACACGCGTTCCTAGCAATTGATTGTATTGATGAAGACAAATTTGTAAAAAAACAATTATCAGTATCACATGTCTTAACAAAACGTAATTATCACTTGTCAGAAGGTGTGATGGATATGATTTAAATTACATTGAAAATGACCTTTTAAAGATTTAAACCATTACTCAAAGTTACTCAAACTACAGGAAGTATATACTCTCGGGTACCTAATAGCCGGGGGGTTTGGAATAATCAGGGGGGTTGGAAAAAAATCTAAAAATCTAAAGCGGGGGGGGGGGGTTGGATAAAAATTCTTGGGTGGAAATATCGAATGAGGCTAATACAACAGAATTAGGGCAAAAGAGGGAACTTTCAGAAAAAATATTCCTAAAAATCAATAACGGGGGGGGGTTGGAATAAGAATGTCCTGGGTGGAAAATTTTCGAAAAATTAATTAGCGGCCCCCCGGCTATTAGGTCCGCGAGAGTAAGAAACTAAGGCTTTATTTTTTAATAAGAAAGTTTAGCTTTATTTTGGGCTAACCTCGTGACCACGCCTATAAAAATCATACTTTTGAGAATATGAAAAAAGAAAACAACCTCATGGATATTCACTCAAGGCAAAACTGTGCAAAGTTTCAGCCGTATCCGACCATTTTTGAATTCTCCAGGCTGATTAGAATAGACGATATCGGCTTAACGTGAAAACTCAGATTTGATCCCCGAATATTGCCCACAATGCTTTGCGCGGAAAAAAGTTCACGGTGAAATTTTTTCCGCACAAAGCATTGTGGGCAATATTCGGGGATCAAATCTGAGTTTTCACGTTAAGCCGATATCGTCTATTGTGACAGACAGATGCACAGACACACAGACATTTTCAGATTCTAGCTCAACTGAAGTTGAGAACAGTTGAGTTGTAATAATCACTACGTGCCGGAGTTGTTCAAGGTGAAAAATACTCGAAAAATCACTAAAAAATCTCAAATTAGCTTTTCATACTAAAAACAAATTCAATATGGAAATGATTCATTGCCTTGATTATGTTTTTAGCCTATTAAATACCATCCATCTGCGTAAATATTTTTTGATTTCAGATGTGCATATACACATGCCAACTAAGAAAAAATGTTAAAATCTAGTTTTTTATTTTATTAAAATCTAGTTTTTTAATCGGCCGGGTAAAATAGAGCGGTATGGGTCACAAGGCTCTTAGGTTTAAGCCTACCGAGCACTAGGCCGAAAAAAACCGAGCACAATATGATGATATAATGTCCAGACCCGGCGGAAGCAGGGACTTCGGCCTCCCCACTTTTGAACAAATGAGATGTCTTTTCTTAAATCTCAATAGCGAATTTCATCTCATTTTGAGCCTTTCAGCCTCCTCACTTACGGTTGTTCCGCTGGGCCTGATGTCAAACACAAAAATATATTACGAAGAAGGAGAATACAGCTCAGTCGAAAATAAAGAAATGTAGTGTTTCCGGAATGCGGGTGAAAAAAAAGCTCTCGTGCGGCCGGCCGGAAAAAAATGTTTCTTTTGCTTTTTTTGATAACTTACATTGAAATAGAACTTAGAATAAAATAACTTTTGTGTACAAACAGTATGAAGTAAGCCCTGAATACTAAAATGTACTGTATCAACTACTAACGAACAAAACTTGATTTACAAGCGGGAATATCTAACCAAAAGACGTTTGATAGCTTGAAAGGTCAACTTGATTTTCTTTATGATGAACCATATAGATGAACCCATAGTCTGCGGCCGGGTCAGAAAAAAATTTTTTCACCCGGCCGGTTTCCGGAAACACTAGATTTTTTTTTTCGCCTCAAAATTCAAATTTGGTTTAACCCATTTCATGGCAACCAAGAATAGAATTGTTATCTTGACTCATTTATCATAGAGTTGTAATTTCTTTTGAAGAAAAAGATTAAAATCAAATAATTCTAATAATGCAATATTTACAGTAAAAATTTAATCAATTTGAAATAAATTTACAAAAACATATAAAAAAATATATTAATTAAATAAATATAATTTGTGCGAGTTTTATCCCTTTAAGTGCCAATATCAGACCGCCCTTCTGTAATGCCAAGTTTGAGTTAGAAATCGTCATTTTTGGTTCAACTCGTAACAATAGAGTTGAGCTTCATGGTCAAGCAAAAAAAAAATCAAAAGTGAGTCTTTTCAGCGAGATTTTAAGCCGAAAAGTAAAAAAAAAGAAAAAATTTGACAAAAATTGATTTGACCGTTTCTTGACCATTTTCGGTAAATGAGTTATCCAAGAACCTCGAAATTTGGCCCTGCTTTACGTTATTCTGTCCTCTAGCGAATTAGTTTGACGTTTTACTACTGGGCACCTTTTCATCATTCAGACAGGTCCGCGAGCTTCTAACTCCTTCTAGATCCGGAGATATAAGCCTTTAAAGTAGCGATTTTTATAAAGAAACTTAGAACAAAAGGACCGTGGCACTTAAAGGGTTAAGAATGCTGATTTGATCAAGAACATTGTTCAATCTGATTCTTTGGAACAAAATCTGATTTACGGAGGTCAGTCAGGTCTTGCGTTTGTAAAACCTTTTTAACCCTTTGAGTGCCAGGGTCTTTTTTTCTAAGTTTTTTTTTTAAAATCGCTAGTTCAAACTTTAAGGGCTTATATCTCCTGATCTAGAAAGAATTAGAAGCTCGTATATAGCTCGTTGGATAGCTTAGAGTCTCCTCTTTCTTTTGGGCGCCTTCGGCGCCGCCCGATTGAGGAAGGGCGTGGTGGGCGGCGGCCAAGGG